>NC_092761.1:62946652-63249683 GCF_047496795.1 Chiloscyllium punctatum | reverse complement strand
GGTGCTGCAATTTGGGAAAGCAAATCTTAGCAGGACTTATACACTTAATGGTAAGGTCCTAGGGAGTATTGCTGAACAAAGAGACTTTGGAATGCAGGTTCATAGTTCTTTGAAAGTAGAGTCGCAGGTAGATAGAATAGTGAAGAAGGCGTTTGGTATGCTTTCCTTTATTGGTCAGAGTATTGAGAACAGGAGTTGGGGGCTGTCATGTTGCAGCTGTACAGGACATTGTTTCGGCCATTTTTGGAATATTGCGTGCAATTCTGGTCTCCTTCCTATCGAAAGGATGTTATGAAACTTGAAAAGATTCAGAAAATATTTGCAAAGGTGTTGCCAGTGTTGGAGGATTTGAGTTATATGGAGAGGCTGAATCAGCTGGGGTTTTTTTTTCCCTGGAGCGTCGGAGGCTGAGGGGTGACCACATTGAGGTTTATAAAATCATGAGGTGCATGGGTAGTGTAAATAGACAAGGTCTTTTTCCTGGGGTGGAGGAGTCCAGAACTAGACGGCATAGGTTTAGGATGAAATGGGAAAGCTATATAAGGGACAAAAAGGACAACATTTTCATGCAGAGGGTCATGAGTGTATGGAATAATCTACTAGAGGAAGTGATGGAGACTGATACAATAGCAACATTTAAAAGGCATCTGGATGGGTATATAAGTAGGAAGGGTTTGAAGGGATATGGGCCAAGTGCTGGCCAGTGGGACTAGATTAAGTTATGATATCTGGTCAGCATGGACGATTTGGACCGAAGGGTCTGTTTCCATGCTGTACATCTCTATGCCTCTATGACTCTAAGGTGTTAGTGATGATGTTGTTAAATGGAAAATCTACCATTGTTGAATGCTGGATAAACAAAAATAAATTGATTCAACAAATATTTTTACTTCTCTTAATGTTCTTTAAATATGTAGTCATGCATTTATCAATGTTCTTACTTTATCCTTTGTAAAATGTAAGAGTTGAACATGACTTGTATAAAATGGACAGTAGAGGGAGCCACAGTCATAATCTACAGAAGTTTCCATTTCTGCTGCTTCTGTGGTATAGCAGCTGCTGGTTTTGAGTATTGTGTTCAATTTATCAAATCATTTATAAAGTTTACATGACCTATTCTTGAGATCAAAAGCTTGTAGCTGATCTGTGAGAGAAACCAGTCAGTTCTGCCCTGAGGGAACAGAACAACCCACTGCATCTCCTTCACCATTCCAGTTGAAGGACTGAGAAATAACTAAGGCAGGGACGGAGGAGGAAGTAAAAATTAAAGTGGGTAAATTCATTGTCAACTCATGTATGGAGTTAATAGAGGAAAGAGGGATTGAATTAAGGCAGTGAAAAGAGAAAGAATGGGTTAAAGCAACAGGGAGAGTCTAAACACGGAGCTAAGGTAATTAAAAAAGCAAACCAAGATCTCAGACCTCACTGGACAGGATTATTGTCTTCCTTGTTTCTGAAGATGGCTGCTGAGACAAATTTGAGGTCTGCAGGCTTTGTGGCATGTCAAACATTTTTTGTCATTTGGATATCTAGTTGTATGTTATCACTTTGGGTTATGGTTTGTTCTTTATATCTAATTGAAGTTGGCTCTCCTGCTGTTAAGTATTCTTTACATTAGATTAGTTTAGCATACAATAATTAATTCTGGGCAGCATGGTGTCTCAGTGGCTAGCATTGCTTCCCCACAACACCAGGGACCAAGCTTTAGTTAGCCCCTCAAGTGATTGACTGTGTGGTGTTTGCATATTCTCCTGTGTCTGCGTGGATTTCCTCCGGGTGCTCTGGTTTCCTCCTAAAGTCCAAAGAAGAGCAGTTTAGGTGGATTGGCCATGCTAAATTGCCCATAGTGTCCAGGATTGTGCAGGTTAGGTGGATTTTAGAGTGTAGCTGGAAAAGCACAGCAGGTCAGGCAGCATCCAAGGAGCAGGAAAATCGCGTTTCGGGCAAAAGCTCTTCATTAGGAAACCCTTCCTGACGAAGGGCTTTTGCCTGAAATGTCGATTTTCCCGCTCCTCGGATGCTGCCTGACCTGCTGTGCTTTTCCAGCACCACTCTGATTTAAACTCTGGTTTCCTGCATCTGCAGTCTTCACTTTTGCCTAGGTTAGGTGGATTGGCCATGTTAAATTGTCTATATTGTCCAGGATTGTCCAAGCCTGACCTTGTAAACAGTGTTCACAAACTGCCATTGAGTTGTCACTGCTGAGTGTAACATGGAACTTTAATCAGAACATTCCACAGATCTGCTTCAGTGGTAAGCATTTGATGCCCACCCCATTGGTGGGTTTGCTGGCCAAGGGGAACTTAATCTGGGCAAGTGGGGACCCTGCCAACTGTCCACTATCGCCAAAATCAAGCACATGGCTATATACTTGCCCCACTACCAATTGACGTCTTTAAGTAGGCAATTACTCCTAGAGAGGACAGCGGACTAACATAACAAAGATCTTTAAAACACAAAAAGCTTTTTGGCAGAATGGGTACAGAGGCAGAGATACAAGAGGCACTTGCGACAAAGTACAAATCTAAAGACCATCAACATAAGGCACTGACAAATATATTTAATTGGAAATTCAGGAGAAATGTCTCTACCCTGAGAATTACAGTTGACTAATGTCCTTCAGGGAAGGAAACTGCCATCCTTACCTGGTCTGGCCTACATGTGACTCCAGACCCACAGCATTGTGATTGACTCTTAACTGCCCATTGGGCAATTAGGGATGGGCAATAAAGGCTGGCCTAGCCAGGGATGTCCTCCTCCCATGAATGAATGAAAATAAACTTTCTACGACAAGGAGTTCTTGAGGCGACTATAAGGTGAATAAATTTAAGGAGAAGTTTTATAACACATTTTGGGTGAACAAAAAGATGGATATCTTGATAGGATTAGGTGAAATCCAGGACAAGAAAGCTCTAAAGAGCTCAAATATTAACACAGATCTTCAGTGTTGAATGGCTCAATTCTGAACTAACAGTACTATATCATACGATTTTGCTATAGAAAAACAACCTGCTTATTAATAGCTTATTGCTAAGTAAATTTGTTAGTTAAATAAGTCAAAATGCGACCTTTCAAATTAAATTTCTCCGTTGTTATGTTCCCAGCATCCAGCACACAACTTAAATAGAAGGCTGTTACAGGACATGTGCCATATAATCACTAGATGGCAGCCAAGAGCAACCTTGAGAGGCTAAACCCTATTTCTCTCTCTGAACTGACTCTGTGTGTGCTCCATTTTAAACTGAAGCTGAGGTAAGGTTGTATGTTAATTTGAGGATATGCTTATACATATTTTAACTTCATGGGACAATATCCTGCAGTGCAGTTCCTTAGGTTTTATAAAATATTGTTAGAAGTTTTGTTCAACTGAGATTAGTTTCTGTTCAAATTGCAATTATGATAATTGCAAAATTTAATTAACAGCCAGTCAAGGGCACTGTGAAGGTTTCTGAAATTAAAACTCCTACATCCATGATTCATACTTACCTTACTTAAGCATTAATTTCAATTCCATTACTGAATTGAAGTTAAGACAAAACATAATGTATTATTGTCGTGGAAATTAAATCGACTCAACTCAAATGCTGGCAAGAGCAAAGAAAACTTTTATTACAGGCCTTTGCAAAGGGACCCTCTGCACTTGACAAAATGCCTCAGGCAAGGGGTACTTGAGCATAATCCAGATACTCATCTTATACTGTTTCTTATCACGCTTTCAAGGGCAAAGATTGGGAAAACTCAAGTTGTTATTCTCCCATTCCCTGGTCTTGGACATAACAGTTCTTCAGCTTTTGCTGAATTCGACTGTCGGACGGCTGAGTTGAATGTTTATAAAGTTCAAACAGAGACAAACTGGCTGTAAATCTCATCAAAGTATTGTTTACAAAGCTCAGTACAGCATTAAATTTTAGAAAAGCATTCTCTTTCAAATTTCACAGTAAATGTAAAATTTGTTAATTTTCCATTACATTTTCCCCCTTTTTGTCATTTTATGACAACAAGGACAACAACCAAAAAAAAGCCAGATTTCTTTTAAAAATTACAGAGCCAGATAACTAAAAATCAGTGATCTTAAGAGCTGTCTGTGTTGTGAGGAGCACTTGAAATGGTCCCAGCCACCTCTTTGCCTTCCAGTTTTTCCTCCTGAAGTCTTTCACCACTATTCAGTCTCTAGGTTCTAGATCGTGCAGCTTCCCTTCTGTTGGTTGGTGTAATGCTGCTTTCACTTGATTCTGTATTTGAGATAAAAGTGCAGAGAGTTTTATACAGTAACACAATATTTCATCCTCACAGTGGTCTGTTATCTGTCTTACCTTAGATCTTGGGCCATTTCCTGTGTTGGGCGGCCTATCGAACAAAATCTCAAACCGACTAAGATTAGCTTCTCCTCTCCTCCTAGATCTCATATACATCAGTACAGTTGGAAGTACCTTTGTCCATGCCACCCCTAGTTCCTCACAACATTTTGTCAATTTAATTTTTTTTTTAGGGTAGCAATTTTCTCTTTCCACTGCCCTACTGCTCGCTGGGTGATAGGCACAGTGTTGTCTCATGTTTATTCCCAAATAATCACTAATCTGCTGTCAGGCATTATTGACAAATGGTGTCCCATTGTCACTACTGAGCCTTTTAGGGATGCCCCATCTTGGGATTATTCAGTTAGCAGAGCATTGGCTACTGCACTGACATCCTATTTAGATGTGGGGAACACTTCCACCCATTTGGAAAACATATCAACTATTACCAGACAATACCTTTTCTCTTCACTGGGAATTCAATAAAATCCATCTGTAAATGTTCAAAGAGCTTTTAGGTTGGGGGTGTGCTGCCTGACTCATCTGTATTTCCCTGCCCACATTATTATTGGCACAGATAACACATCATTGAGTAATGAGAAAATCCCTTAGTGTACCCGTGTGCTGAAATACTGTCATACATTCCCCCCTTTTGACACATGGTCCTTACCGTGTGTCAGTTTGGCATAGAATGGAAATAATGATCATGATAAACAGGGCCTATCATTGGGGCTACACCATATTCCTTCCCTCACATTGCATCCTGCTTTCTTCCACTCACGATGTGGCCTGTGACTGTAACTCACGTACGTCTGCTATTGGGGTACAAATCTTTGTCATACACATGTTAATCTGATCACTTGGCAGCTGCTGGGCTGTCGTTCTTGCTGCTGAATCTGTCCTTGCATTAGAATAATTATTTTTTGTGTGGGCTTCACGTTTACACACAGAAATTGAGTTGGGCAATAGGACTGCTTCCAGGAGGTCAGAAATCACGGTGTGTGGTGGGCTTGCTGGTGGAGGTCAAGAAGTCCCTGTGTTTCCACAGGGTTCCAAAATCATGTACAACCCCGAATGCATATCTGCTATTGGTATAAATATTCACTGACTTTCCCTTAGCCAATATACATGCCTCAGTCAAGGCAATCAGCTCCGCTGCTTGTACTGACAGAAGGGAAGGAAGTGATCCCGCTTTGACTACCTCATGGGTAGTTACCACAGCATACCCAACACAATTCTGGCCTGTCTTCTTGCTCTTGAATGCTGACTCATCCACAAATAACTCCATATCCAGATTCTGAAGTGGTGAACCCTGCAAATCCAGTCTGGGGCCGCAAATTTCATTAGTTACAGCAACACAATCATGTGGGTCTCCATCTCCTTCTGTGGGGAGAGGGCTAGCAGGGTTAAGGACGTTACATCACTTTATTGTAATGTTAGGCACCTCCAATAACACCGTATTATATCTGAGCCAATGCGCTGCCAACATGTGTGCTGTCTTTTGCTCGGGAAGCAGTAAGGATCCTGCAAAAGCACTGATCCCGAGGTTAAAACAAGAGTCTCCAGACTCCTGTGTAGAGCCTCATTATATATGGTGGGGGACTCACAGTAACTTTGACAAAGTCGCGTGAAGGTATATGATTTCCCTTTGAATGAAAAAGCGAACCAGAATTGATTATCAAATTGACAAAAGAAGGCATTTGCTAAATCCCGGACGAGCCCCCAAGTTTACTGTCATGGAAGTTAAATCTACTCGTCTCAAATGCTATCAAGAGCAAAGAAAACTTTGATTACAGGCCTTTGCAAAGGGACCCTCTGCACTTGACAAAATGCCTTATGCAAGGGGTACTTGAGCATAAATCAGATACTCGTCTTAAACTGTTTTGTATCATGCTTTCAAGGGCAAAGACTGGGAAAACTCAAGTTGTTATTTTCTCATCCCCTGGTCTTGGACATAATAGTTCTTCAGCTTTCACTGAATTTTACTGTCGCAAGGTCAAGTTGAATGTTTACAAAGTTCAAACAGAGGCAAGCTGGCTGCAAACCTCATCAAAGTATTATTTGCAAAGCTCAGCACAGCATTAAATTTTAGAAAAGCATTCTCTTTCAAATTTCACAGTAAATGTAAAATTTGTTAATTTTCCGTTACAATTATGAATCCTGACACTTTGTTTTTTCATTATTTTTAACTGAATATTTTCTAACAGCATTCATTTGTATAGAACCTATTGAGGAAGATTATTTTTAAAAATAGTCCTAGGAGCCTGCCCCAGAGAAGATTCTGAGGTAATTCTCTGCCAACTAGAGAAAAACATCAGAAGTATATATAATGTGAGTCATACAAATAGTACATTACCCAAATTCTGAAATGATCTAGTTCAGAAAAATAACTTGGTTCCCACATATTAAAAATGGTAGGGGACACAAAAAGTCTCTGGTCTTAATTTACTCCCCCAGTCTTCTGTGCAACTGTCTCAGCCTTGATATCCTTATAGCTATGGTACTTTACTCACTGTGGTACAGGGTCATTTGACCATCTAGTCTCCAATATGGCTCACAGGCTTTTGTTAGTTCACCCACATTGCACTTTTACAGATTTATGTGTGTGTCTGCCAATATGCTACATCAGCAGCATTTCCAGCTTGCCTGTATGTTTTAAGTCTTTTCAACCTGACAAACTTTCTTGAATAAGAATAAAATGATCATATATTGGATCTTACTGATTCCTGATGAAGGGCTTTTGCCCGAAACGTCAATTTCAAAGCTCCTTAGATGCTGCCTGAACTGCTGTGCTCTTCCAGCACCACTAATCCCGAATCTGGTTTCCAGCATCTGCAGTCATTGTTTTTACCTCTTGGATTTTACTTAATCAGGCTAACTAAATTCTCTACTTCTCCCTAATGTGATTGTTGACCCCGTTTTAAGATGTTATTAATCGTTCTGAAGTAAATTTATGTGGGATTAACCAATGCCATTTCCAATATCTTCCCCTTACAAACTTTTAAATCAAAGTATACCAAATATTTCAGAGGGCTAATCAGAAACTAATGAAAAAAACAGAAACATTAGGACAAGGAGAGAGGAACTTAGAAAAGACAAGCTGTAAGCACAATTGCCCCAATTAAAAAAAACACAATAGCTCTAACACTGAGGTAATGCAAGACTGTAAACTGTGTAGGTCAGCAGGTACAGGATTGCAAATTAGTATACAAACAGCAGAGATTTGGATACACTCAGGTTTATCCACAAATAGTCAGTTCTTCTATAACGTGATGGTTATGTTCTTGAGCAACCCCGCATTATAGAAAAATCATGCTTTAAAAACAGCTCTGAAAGTGTTGGTGCTGTAATCACGTTACAGCCAGCATATGTTTTAAAAGTTTGCACTGTAGGACAGCAGCTCCCATTTTGTCAATTGTCTTACAGAAAATTCAAATTGAAAAAACACATGTTATAGCGGAACGACCTGTATAGACATAGACTCCCACTATTCTTCCCACACAGGACTGTCTTGATAAGAAACAGGCCCCTCGGCCCAACAAGTCCACACTGACCCTCCGAAGGGCAACCCACCCAGACCCATTCCCCTGCATTTACTCCTTTACCTAACACTACGGACAATTTAGCATGGCCAATTCACCTAACCTGCACACCTTTGGACTGTGGAAGGAAACCGGAGCACCCAGAGGAAACCCACGCAGACATGGGGAGAATGTGCAAACTCCACACAGACTGTTGCCTGAGGCAGGAGTTGAACCCGGGTCCCTGGCACTGTGAGGCAGCAGTACTAACCACTGTGCCACCGTGCTGCCCCAAGCCCATCATCTTCAAGGATGGGCAGACTTAGTTTTGAAGTGAAAGGGATGTCTGACTTTGTAAAATGTAAGTTGTTCTTGTTCTGTCCACAGGAGCTGACTGATATGATGTGTGTTTTCAGCATTTTTTGTTTCTGTTTCTGTTACAGGCAGGACATCTCAAACAGCATAGGTGGTCATCAGTGAGCTTTTATCGTTGTGTTTGCAGTTGAAATGATTTAATTGATTCAAGACCCTAACATTTTCAATGTCCTAATCAGTGAGATTTTGAGCTAACTACAATAGAGTTATTTTGTAAGCCACATGCTTGTGTGATACTGTGACTGTAGGAACCGGATGGCTCCTTTCCTTCCTGTAAGTATTTGTCTGTTCCAATTTTTAAAAATAAGATCTGAGGAAGAAACCCAGATTTATCTGTTCAACTCTTTCAAGAACACGTTTGAAGCTGCACTTGTTTGGACCGATACCAATGACTTGCTTGTTTCTGTAATGATACTGAGTTAAAGTGTCTAACTGATCACCATGCTTTGAAAGAAGTTAGTGCAACCAATTGCATTCTAAAGTAATGTCCATGCATCCTGGAAGTTCTAAATACTATTTGGAATCATTAAAGGTCACGGAACCAATGGGGATTGAATTTTCCCTTTGTTGGTGCATGTGGGAAAAAAAGATGGCACGATTTGAGAATTGGTTCCTTGGGGATGACACTGGATTCCTCCATATCCTGCAATAGTTTACAGGTTTCAGAGACTTGCAGTGGGAAAGAAACAGAAAACTTGCTCATTGCCGATTAACAATCCCTCAAGTTCATTTTTGTCTGGAACAGTCTGGGGCACACGAGTGGACAGCTGGCAGGAGTGCTGCACAGAGGAAATGAGGTCATTCCCATTTGTGTTTCTCTTGGTGAAATGTGAGACACTGGGCTAATTGGTGTACTCCAACAGGGCATCTTTGGGCACTTTATCATCCTGGCAGCTTTTCTGAGCTTTCGTGGTCGAGTCAGCCAAGGCAACAATAGTCCCCAGTGATACTGCTGATATCAGACAGGCAACATCCAACTGAGGGGAGCTTTTAGCATCTCACATTGTGTGCCATGCTCACCTCTTACTTTATATGCTCATTTATCTTTCCAGATTGTGCATCTCAGTTCAGGTAGGGTGGGACATGCTATTCATCCGGGTGGCAGGTTTCCAATCCAGATGGAAAATCCAGCTCATACCATTCAAGATTACATTGCTCGCAATGTTGTCCTTCAAGTCATCAAGCCAAGCAAACATTAGAAGCTGACACCTTCTTTCATATCTAATCACACTTTACTAGAGTCATGTTTTCTGGTGGCCTCAGTGACTGTGTGTGTCTAATATTGGTGCTTTTCCAAATGCTCATAACTGGGTGTATTCTTCAGACAGCAGTGTGCTCTCCACATCAAAGTCCTGCCTTCTCATTGAAGATACGCTCCATCACATTGGGTGGAATTACCAGTATGCAAATTGGATAGCTTTTAAGTAACTGTAACAACACAAAATTAAGCCACCATTGGCAGCATGGTGGCTAGGGTGGCAAAGTGGCTCAGTGGTTAGCACTGCTAGAGTTTTCATATTCTCTGCATGTTTGTGTAGATTTCATCCAAATGCTCCTAATCTTCCTCAACAGTCTAAAGATGTGCAGTTTAGGTGATTGGCCATGATAAATTGCCCAGGGTTTAGCCATGGGAACATGGGGCTACAGGGATGGAGTGGGTGTGGGTGGAATGCTCTTTTGAGGGTGGGTATCAAATCAATGGGCTGAATGGCCTGCTTCCACGCTCTAGGGATTCTATGATTCTATGAACTGTGAGCCAGTAGCTGCAGTGGAATTGTATTCAACCATAATCTGGGCCCGGCATATCCTCGAGTTTGCCATTAGCATCATGGTGGGGATTAACTCTGGTATGGGCCGGGCTGCCAGGAATAACACAGCTAAAAAATGAGGTGTCAACTCGCAAAGTTGCAATGCAGGACTACTTTGTATGCCAAGCATTTAAGCAGATTGCAATAGACAGAGCTAAGTGGTCCTGTCATTGATGGATCAGATGTAAACTCTGTAGTCCTACTCCACTCAGCTTGTGAATGGTCATGGAGAATTGAGCAACTGACTGGGGATGAGGCTTCACAATAATTCCAATGATAATTCTGGTGAGTGAGATGCTGCCACCAATCCTCTGTTATTGGGTGTAAGGACTTAATTAATTTATAATGGTATAGGTCAAACACTATTGAGTCTTGACAAAGATGAAGTCTATTGCAAGAGAGCAATTATTTACAAGTAACGTTAACCAGTTAAATAATGCCTCAGTAACAATAAGAAGACCTATGGACATTACTCTGCACTATGTGGTTCTGCACTATGTGGTTCAAGATGAGATATACAGGGACAGTTGGGGTATCACTTGTGGTTCATTATGGCCTAATGAGGAATGTAGTGATGATCAGTGGCTAGTGTTGGCTCAGGCCTGAGAACAGCACTGGACAATCTCCTCTGAGGTCCGTGAGCACTGTGCAGATGACTGAGGATAAATGAAAAATAAGAACCGCAGATACAGATAACAGAGTTCTGGCTCTGCATTTGGTGATACCCCAACTGTCCCTGTATATCTCATCTTGAGTAACTCATCATTGCAAAGCCGAAACAGTGAAGTTGTAACAATCAGCTTTTCATTAAGAATCAGCAGATCATCTCCATTTCTGAATTCTGCTGAGGCTCAAAATAGGTAAAAACTGAAAGAACTGAGGATGCAGTAAATGAGAAAGAAAAACAGAAATTGCTGGAAAAGCTCAGCAGGTCTGGCAGCATCTGTAGAGAGAAATGAGAGTTAATGTTTCGGATCAAGTGACCCTTCCTCAGAGGTACTTATGTTCTTTGGTGTTTCCAACACATGACACTATATGGAGAAAGAGCAACACGTTTTACCTTTCTTTCCCATCTGTTGTATTTGTTTGAACTAGTTTTGGGTTCCTGGTTGCTGTGTCATTGTCGTTTGAGAGCATGGTTCAATCTCACCAACAGATATAGTGGGGCAGGACATCAGGGGACATTAGCAAGCCCTTGGTCTTTTGAAAAAAGGAGCTACAGCAGTTTGCCTCAATGCACAGAAGGAATGAATTAACCGAAGCCTTAACTCGTGATCAGTTTAGAGAGTATTAACAATTGGACAATATCATAAGGTGTCAATCAGGATCCGTTATTGGGAAGAATGGTAGAAGAATTAACACCTGAAGAATGAGGTAACTGTACATCACCTTGAGGAAATCACATTCTTGTTCTGCTGTGTAGACAACAGAACAAGAGATAAGGAATCATCTCTGATCTTGCAGTTGTCCATGATTCATGAGGATTGAAAGACCAGGTGAAAAGGTATGACAGATGAGGTGATCCAACAGGCTGTTAAATGAGTTTACTCTTGCTGCCCTTATGTGCGACTGTGTGACTGGGACAACAAGACCAGAACCTTATGGAGGGCTGAGTAACATGGCCTGTGATGAGAACTGTGGCAGGAATGTCTGAGGTGAAGTCAAACTTTACATCAGGAGCATCTTGCTCCAACATTTCTGCTTTTGATAACAGCATGGAATTTCACATTGGGCAGTGGTGAATTGTCAATGAAGGTGGATTTTTAAAATTCATTCGTGGGATGTGAGCATTGCTGACTGGGCCAGCATTTATTAACCTAGTTACGCTTGAGAATATGGTGGTGAGCTGTCTTCTTGAATCGCTGGAGACCAAATGATGCTAGTAGACCTGCAGTGTTTTTAGGGAGAAAGTTCCTGGATTTTGACCCAGTGACATGAAAGAACAGGGATATATTTCCAAGGCAGGATGGTGAGGGCTTGGAGGGGAACTTGGTGGAGTAATGTTCCCGTGTATTTGTTGCTCTTGTCCTTCTAAATGGTAGTGACCATGGGTTGGGAAGGGGCTGTCTAAGGTCTTTAGGGGTCTTAGCGAATTTTAATAGTGCATCCTATAGATGGTGCACATTGCTGCTGCTGTGCATTAGTGCTAGAGGAACCTTGAATATTCGAACGAGATGGGCAGGCATTATTGCGTTCGGATAATTGATTATTCGGTAAATTGATTTCCTCTGGGGCTGGGAGTTTTATGTGAAGTCTACTCCCCATTCAGGAGACTAGGCAAAAGCACACTGCATGTGAGACCCTGCAGCCCCCACCCCCACTCCCCACCCCCCACAGCCCGTCCTTACTGCCTGCTCACCCCCAACCGCATCCGCTCGCACCCGAACCCATTCCCAACCCCGTCGTCTCCCACCCCGACCGCGCACCCACCCGCTCCCAACCCCATTCAACACTGTCCCCCAGCCCACCCCAACCCCATCCAACACCACCCCCCAGCCCACCCCCAACTCCATCCAACACCGCTCCCCCAGCCCACCCCTAACTCCATCTAACATCGTCCCCTGCCCACTCCAACTCCATCCAACACCATCCCCCAGCCCGCCCCCAACTCCATCCAACACCGTTCCCCAGCCCGCCCCCCAACTCCATCCAATATCGTCCCCCGCCCACTCCAACTCCATCCAACACCAATCCCCAGCCCGCCCCCAACTCCACCCAACCATTCCCCAGCCCGCCCCCAACTTCATCCAACACCATTCCCCAGACTGCCCCCAACTCCATCCAACATTATCCCCCAACCCGCCCCAACTCCATCCAACACCGTTCCCCAGCCCGCCCCCAACTCCACCCAACCATCCCCCAGCCCGCCCCCAACTTCATCCAACACCATCCCCCAGCCTGTCCCCAACTCCATCCAACACCATCCCCAGACTGCCCCCAACTCCATCCAACACCATCCCTAGCCCGCCCCCAACTCCATCCAACATTATCCCCCAACCCGCCCCAACTCCATCCAACACCGTTCCCCAGCCCGCCCCCAACTCCACCCAACCATCCCCCAGCCCACCCCCAACTTCATCCAACACCATCCCCCAGCCTGTCCCCAACTCCATCCAACACCATCCCCAGCCAACCCCCAACTCCATCCAACATCATCCCCCAACCCGCCCCAACTCCATCCAACACCGTTCCCCAGCCCGCCCCCAACTCCTTCCAACATCGTCCCCCGCCCACTCCAACTCCATCCAACACCATCCCCCAGCCCGCCCCCAACTCCATCCAACATCGTCCCCCGCCCGCCCCCAACTCCATCCAACACCGTCCCCCACCCACCCCCAACTCCATCCAACACCACTCTCCAGTCCATCCCCAACCCTGTCCGCTCCCACCCTGCCCCGCCTGCCCAACCCCATCCAACATCGTCCTGCTGCCTGTCCCAACCCCATTCAGTCCCCCCACCTGCCCCCAACACTGCCCCCACGTCCGCCCCTTGCAGCCCCCAAACCCATGCAATTCCGCACCCCCTCCCGCCCCATCCACAAACCCCTCCAGGACAGCCAGACTGCTGCTGCCTTTGTGGGAGAACACACACACAGACACACACACACACACACACAGACACACACACAGACACACACACACACACACACACACACACACACACACACACACACACACACGTTTCGACAGGTTCCACCTCTGCCCTGTACAGGACAATGTTGGAGAGATTATCTGGGGAAGGGGGGGTTTAGGGTTCACCCCTGTGTAGAACTCCAGGGAAAGTAAGGGGGTGGGGGAGAGAGAGGGCAGGTAGTCAGTCATTTAGAGAAGTTCTTGGCTACATTTCAGTGAGCAGAGTATGATTTTAATCAGGATACCTGTAAACAAAAGATGCGATCAGGGTTTAAACAGCTCTTTGACGTAATGTTTCTATCGGGACCTTGAAATCCCCTTTGGATAATCCGATATTCGGATAATTGATATTCAAACAATGGAGGTTCCTCTTTGTGGATGGATTAGCAATCAAGTGGGCTGCTTTGAACTGGATGAAATCAAGCTTTTTGAATGTTGTTGGAGATGTACCCATCCAGGATAGTGGGGAGTATCCCATCACACTCCGACTCATGCCTTGTGGACAAGTATTAGGGAATAAGGAGGTGAGTTACTCACTGCAGTATTCCTAGCCTCTGATCTGCTCTTGTAACTGCTGTGTTTATATAGCAAGTCCAGTTCAGTTTCTAGTCAATGTTATCCCCTTAGAAGTTGATAATTGGAGATTCACTGATGGTGATGCCATTGAATGTCAGTTGAATGGGGTAATGGTTAGATTCTTCCTGTGTAACACAAATGTTACTCGCCACTTACCAGCCCAAAACTGGATACTGTCCTGCATTTGGAGTTGTGAATAGTGCTAAAAATTTTGAAATCATCAATGAACATCCCCACTTATGCTGGAGGGAAGGTCATTGTTACAGCTGCTGATAACGATTGAACATGGGACACCTTCCTGTGGAACTCCTGCAGAGATATCCTTGAGCTCAGGTGACTGAGCTCCACAAATGACAACCATCTCCCTATGTGCCAGGCATGACTGCATCTGCCAAGGAGTTTTCCCCCGATTCCTATTGATTCCATTTTTTCTAGGGCTCCTTGATGCCACAGTCAGTCAAATGCAGCCCTGATGTCAAGGGCAGATGCTCTTACCTCACCTCTGGAATTCAGCTCTTCTGTCCATGCTTGAATCAAGACTATAATGAGGTCAGGAGCTGAGTGGCCCTGGCAGAACCCAAACTGGGCATCACTGAGCTGGCTATTGCTGAGCAGGCGCTGCTTGATAGATCTGTTGATGACACCTTCTGTCACTTTACTGATGATTGAGAGTAGGTAATTGGCTGAGTTGGATTTGTCCTGTTTTAGACATACCTGGGCAATTTTCCATATTCTGTTAGCTAGAGCACAGTATTGTAACTATACTGGAACAGACTGGCTAGGTGTGGAGCAGGATTTGGTCCATAAGTCTTCAGTTTTATTGCTGGCATGTTGTCAGGGCCCATACCTTTGCAGTATCTAGTGCCTTCAACACGTTCTTAAATAATATGTGAAATGAAACAAATTAGCTAAAAGCGTTGGTGATACTGGGGTCATCTGGAGGAGGATGAGATGGAGCATCCATTCAGTAACTCTGGGGCTTGTTGTATAAGCATTGTCTTTTGCACTGATGCGCTATGTGTCCCCATCATTGTGCGGGGATATTTCTCAAGTGTTCATGGCTGGAAATGGCACACAGCAGAGTTTAAATTTGATCCAGTTGTGGAGTCATATGCTGTTTGTGCTGTTTGCTTTGCAGCTTTACCAGATTGGCACCTCATTTTGAGACATGCTGCTCCTGGCATGGCCACTTGCACTCTCCATTGAACCAGGGTTGATGGGAATGATCGTGTGGTGGATACATCAGGCCATGAGATTGCACATTGTATTAGATTATGATTCTGCTGCTGCTGATAGCTCAAAATAACTTATAGATGCCCAGTTTTGAGTTGCTAGATCTGTTCAAAGTATGTTCACTTTATCACTGTTGGCCAGGGCTGGAAAGAGTTCAAGCTTGAATTGAGAGACTATGAGTTACTCAAGGTGAATGAGCGGAGGTGCTACAGTCACGTGCACAATGGCAGTTACTGTGACCAATCAAGGAGAAGGGAAGCAGTTCTGGTACCTGGTTGGAGGACTAGGGCTACACAACACGACATGAACATCTCTAATTGGACAGAAGCCAATAAAAGATCAGGGATAAAACCCCAGCGTCTCTTAAGCCCTCTAGTGGAACTCCTGGAAAAGAACAGTGTAGTAATGACCTGGTGTGGTAGCCTGGCCAGCAAAGCATTCCTGGGTAATGTGTTTCAGTTTAAGTGAAGAATTAGGTTAGTGATTGATGTGGCTTCTTTCAGCTGTTTTCATTTTGTATTTGGGAAGATCTTGATATTTTTAATACTTTGGATCCTTGATACCTTGAGAATCTGAAGAATAAAAGAGTGAATTGGTTAAGTTAAAGAGCACCCTGTGCCTTCTAAACGCACTTTCACTGAAGTTACCTGTTGACTCAAACAGACAATTAACAGCATGATGACAGTGCCACACAACATTGAGGTCATTCTCAATTTGAAGCTGGGTCTTTGTCTCCACAAGGACTGTGGTGGTCTATCTCACCAACACTGCATGGATAATTGCATCTACAGCAGGCAGATTGGTGAGGATGAGATCAAATATTTGGATTTTTAAAATAGACAGATATGGTTTCTGTTCTGTTAACTGCTAAATGTTTTTGATCCTTTTCAAGAGGTCAGAAGGTCATTTAGAACAGTGATGTAGAGAGTATTTACAGGAAGACATGTGGTTCATTCAACTGAGCAAAATGCCTGAGGTGTTAATGGTTAAAATGTTTATATCGCTGGGTTTGTGGCAGAATAATGGAGTTGAAGCATAGAAGAATAAGGTTTACAGTTCAAGGGACATTGCCTCTGACCAGAAAAGGTTCAGTTTCCTGAATCTTCAGGTTGAGGAACGTATAAAAGTTGTCAAGTTATCAGACTGAAAATGTATTTGTCCACCAGAATATTTTGAAAATCATTCCAGCAGAACTATATAAAGAAGACATAAACTGTCTGCATTCCATGCAGAAGACTGAGTTAAGTAAGAGACTAAAGTCATCGAATCCCTACAGAGTAGAAGCAAGCCATTCAGCTCAAGTCCACACTAACCCTCAGAAGAGCAGCCCACCCTAACCCAGTAACCCTGCATTTCCCATGGCTAATTTATCTCGTCTGCACATTCCTAGACACTATGGGTAATTTAGCATGGCCAATCTCCCCTCTCCCCACATCATTCCAGATCCAATCTTCCAACTCAGCACTGTCCTCATGACCTGTTCCACCTGCCCATCTTCTTTCCCACCTATCTGCTCCATTCTCCCCACTGACCTATCACAATTACCTCCGCCTATTGCCATCCTACCTACCTACCTTCCCCCCCCCCCCCCCCCCACTCCCTGATATCTCTCAGCCCCTTCCTCTACCCCTTTTTCCCCCCCCACCCCCCCCAACCCCTCACACTCCTGATGAAGGACTTATGTCCAAAACGTACAGTCTCCTGCTCCTCAGATGCTGCCTGACATGTTGTGTTTCTAGCACCACTTTTGTTGTCTTAGCATAACCGACCTTCACATTTTGACTGTGGGACAAAACTGGAGCACCCCAAGGATTCTCAAAAGGAGAATGTGCAAACTCCACACAGTCACCCAAGGGTAGGATCAAACTAGGATTCCTGGTCCTGTGTTGCCCATGGTGTTGAGAGAGCTGTGGTACTTATCAGGATTGAATGATTGTAAGAATATGATTTGAAACCAGTTAAAACTTTGTTTTGCTGTTAAGGTCTTTATGTGTATGGCTTTGTTTTTTTTATTTTATTCTTATTTTAAGTAATAAACTTGTACTCTTTTTTGTTAAAGACAATTTGAAGCATCATACATACATTTGTGTGTATATGTTCAGTGACCACAATAGTAGCCAAATGCAAATATTATAACTTATGATCTATCAAGCCAGGTCTTACTCTGAGAACTGCCTTGTCCAATATCACTGTAAAACTCCCCTCTGGGTATAAAGGTACTGGTCCAGATATCAATGTGCCTCAAGTTGAGGAAAGGAGTAGGGATGTCTTGCTGCAGTTAGACAGTGCCCTGGTGAGGCCACATTGAGTATTGTGTGCAGTTTTGATCTTCTAGTCTGAGGAAAGACATTCCTTCCACTGAGATAGGCTAGTGAAGCTTCAACAGACTGATTCCTGAGATGGCAGGACTAACATATGAAGAAAGATTGGGCCTGTACGCACTAGAATTAAGCAGACTGGTTTGGGGGTACCTCATTGGAACATAGTCATAGGGATGTACAGCATGGAAACAGACACTTCAGTCCAACCTATCCACACCGACCAGATATCCCAGCCCATTCTAGTCCCACCTGCCAGCACCTGCCCCATATCCCTCCAAACCCTTCCCATTCATATACCCATCCAAATGCCTCTTAAATGTTGCAATTGTACCAGCCTCCTCCTCATCCTCTGGCAGCTCATTCCATACACATACCACCCTCTGCGTGAAAAAGTTGCCCCTTTAGGTCTCTTTTATATCTTTCCCCTCTCACCCTAAACTTATGCCCTCTAGTTCTGGACTCCCTGATCCCAGTGAAAAGACTTTGTCTATGTATCCTATCCATGCCCCTCATAAATTTGTAAACCTCTAAGGTCACCCCTCTACCTCTGATGCTCCAGAGATAACAGCCCCAGCCTGTTCAGCCTCTCCCTATATCTCAAATCCTCCAACCCTGGCAACATCCTTTGTAAATCTTTTCTGAACCCTTTCAAGTTTCACAACATCTTTCCAATAGGAAGGAGACCAGAAATGCACACAATATTCCAACAGTGGCCTGACTGGATGTACTAGATGTTGGAAGAATGCCCCAGATGTTGGGGAAATCTAGAACTAGGGGTCACAGTCTAAGAATAAGGGGTATGCCATTCAGGACTGAGATGAGGAAGAATTTCTTCACTGAGTTGTGAACCTATGGAACTCTACCACAGAAAGCTATTGAGGCCAGTTTGTTGGATATAGTCAAGAGGGCCCTGGACATGCCCCTTTGGCTAAAGAGTTCAAGGGGTATGGAGAGGGAGTGGGATACAGAAATTGCATGATCAATCACAATCATATTGATTGGTGCAGGATCGAATGGCCTACACCAGCACCTATTTTCTATGTTTGTATAACAGCTTGGATACAATTACATTTTAATATGCTACTCCCTTTATTTTATTGTTTCTAAGCAATAGAATATACAGTAATGACATTGGTTGCTCAGAGATCCCAGGGATCAAGATCTGTCTCAAGTGGTCAATTCATCAACAGACTTCCCTTTGCAACTTTAAGTTATCAGCCAGACTGATCTGAGTCCTTTATCATCTGCTTTTGCTCTGGCTGTTCAATATAAAGATAACTTGCTTTGGACTATTTAATTTTTTTTGTAATTGCATCATGGTCCTTTCTAAAGCCATTCCCATCTGCAATGTCGCCAGTCTCTCCCTTTAAGATTATGCTGGAAGGAACACAGGCAGACATCTGGGACATTCTCTGCAACATCTTATCGTTCACAACTCTCTCACACCCTTTCCACAGTGTTTTTCATTTTGCAGTTTCCTTTTGTCAAAGGGCCAAGTATTTTCCCAGCCTGCCTTCCTGTTGTCATACCCATGACGCAGTTTCTTTGTCAGGGTACAAATGTTTCCTCAGTCCTTAACTATGAAGTGCACATGAGACAAATCCAGCACCCAGGACCTCCTCACAACCAGTTTACATTCATTAGTGGGGAAGAAATAAAAGCACAGATGCATGATCCAAAGTAATAGATTACAACAGTAAATAATGCACTGGCTTGCAGAGCTAGTGTGTGTGCATTGCCTTGCATTATCATCAGCTGGGATCCAAACAATATTCATTTTTGCTGTAGTATATCTCTTGCTGTGTCTTCTTCATGTGATTATTTAATCTTATGTTAAAGGTTTTGCAGTATCTCAATGTTGTGTAATCTCATCCTTGAAGACTTTTACTACTGTTGGTAGCAAAGTTTTTGCTTTGCTTGTTTAAAAGCTTTTAAACAGAACCACTGTTATTTTTCCTTAAACCTTTTTTTTAGTTTCTTAAATAGTAGCACCATGCATGTGTACAGTGTACTGGATTTTTGTGATCAAATGGAGGTTTTCTGCCTTTTACAGGCAAAATGGTGGTTTCTTCCATTTTTTGTAGGAAAAAGGGATGATTTCCCACCCACCATAACAATTCCTTTTCTATAACATCCCCAATCTTAATAAATTCTTGCTGGAAGCACTATACTTTAGATTATGGATTTCCCACTCATCATGACCTCAAAGTCTTCTGTTTCCCTCTGTTAAGCCTCTCCTACTTTTAACTCTTAATTTGTTTATTTTACCACTATAATGCTGCTTTGTCATTCTCCCTGAGCAGCACCTTCAATAGTCAACACTTTAAGGATCTGAATTTCCCTGCTGTAGCTGTGCATTATCGTGTCACTCATTGTTGTAGCAACAATCCTCAGACCTTTTTAGCACTTTTTTAAACTTCTTTTTTTTTTGCTCTGATAATTAGTTTATCCCCTTGCCTAGCAGAGGTTTTTGTCACTTCAATCACACAGCTGATTCCTTCACTTTCTAGCTGAACCTCTAACCAGGAATACTCCCACAGATCCTCACTTTCCAATGATGTCTGTAACTGTAAGGTGAGACATCTTTAAGCTCCTGAAACCTACTCTATTTCTTTTTCCTTACCAGCTCTGAAGGAAATGTTTTAGCCTGACATCCTGGCTTCTCCCCTGCTGAAGCTTATTTATCAAGCTCTTTTTGTTACTGCTTAATATCAATAGTTCTTAAAGTGATGTATCTTTGAAACTGTCAACTCTTAGGTCTTCAATTTTCTTTTAGGGTCCTATGGATTTTATAATTCTGGTACTGTGCTAAGAAATAATGCCCACTGCTGATCACCATGGGGTACTGTGGTAGGGGATGATGTCACCAAGCTTCTCTCTTTTCATTGGTTCTATTGGCCTAACACTTATCAGTGTTAGCAAATCAAAGGCTACTGAGTCTTAAGAGGGAATTCTCTTAACAAGGTGTAGTTTATTGCATGTTAACAACTCTCCAAGTTACCTCAGCTCCTTGTTACTGAGACTGAGGAGATGGGATAGACATCTACATCCATGAGATTGAGATTTTCTGTTTTATCCCAGCACTAGCCAGTAGGACAGCCTCAGCTGAGTGGAGCTGAATATTGACTCCAACATGAACTCATTCAGAAACATCACCTTATTCAACAATTCCTATCCTCCTAATCACTGCACAAAAAAATGTTTCCCTCCTGAACCAGAGGACACAGCTTAAAAATACAGGGTAGACCATTTAGGATAGATTCTGGAGAAACTTCTTCACCCAGAGAGTGGTGGCTGTGTGGAATGCTCTGCCTCAGAGGGCAGTGGAGGCTCAGTCTCTGGATTCATTTTAAGAGAGTTGGATAGAGCTCTCAACAATAGTGGAATCAAGGGTTATGGAGATAAGGCAGGAACAGGATACTGATTAAGGCTGATCAGCCATGATCATATTGTATGGTGGTACAGGCTCGAAGGGCAGAATGGCCTACTCCTGCACCTATTGTCTATTGTCATGTTATCATTCCTTCTTTTGCTGTTTTCTTTAGCTCTGAGCTCTGATTTTTATCCTTTCTCTTAATGGGATCGGTTTTCCTCTTCTATTTAGTCTAGACCCACAACTTTGAAGAGATTTGATATGAGTAGTCAAAGACATCACTCCCATTTTCTCTGCCTCACTAACACTCCTCATCTCTACAGGCATTCTCATGAATAATTGCTTCCTTCCTCCTCTTCTCATTTTCCTATCTTCTTTTGCTCATTTATCTTTTCCTCTTTACCACTTAAGCTTCGCATTCTCTCTCTTTTTCCTGTCTGCTCTCTATATGTGCTTCATACTCTTATGGCATTCTCTTTCCTTTAGCTCAACTCGTGTCTCATTCTTAATTTCTCTCTTTCTCTGTATCCACAAACGATAAACTTTGTTTCCTCTCAGCACTTAACAATAGCAGGCATTTCTGAACCAACCCGCTCATGCTCTGCTGTAGCTGTGATCAGCTGCTCTTGGTGTAGGTGTGAATCCAATACATATGCAAATTAAATTCAGAAGCAAAAATGGAATCTGAGGAAAGAATAAGACATTTAAAAAAACGGATAGGATGATTTAAAATATAATAATATTTTAAAATCAACTTTACATTGAAGAGAAATGAGTCAGTTAGTTGGCTGTGTGAATCATATTCATCAATATTTCTCCAAATTATTTCAATAAGTGAGCTTTGAATTAACTTATCTAGTTAACTTTTCAATTGGTAAATCAGCACTACTGATCAAAATGGCAAATCCAGAGAGGAAAAAAGAAGGTAGTTGGATTTTATTTTAATATTCATGAGATGTGGTCAAGTACTGTCTCAAGATAACTCTTGTACGGGCATGCTGCCTCACTGCGCTGTAGTAAGCTTCCTCTTTCAGTATAAGAAACTCCAGGACCTGTTTGAACTGGTGTCATCAGAAATAACTCGACAGAGGCTGATTTTCTATTTCATAACTATACTTTATTCATAAAATAATTTGGTCTGTACAGTTGGTCATGCCATACATACGAAAACACTTGCATACAGAGATCAGAATTTATCATTTTTATATACAGGTCTGTACATTTATCAATCCTATATCCATATATTTAGCTGAGGCGTCAGCAGAGCCCAAATCACTGCGTGGGCCCCCTGATCTTCTCAGGCAGATGTTACACTGTGCTCATTCCCCCACCTCGCCTTGACGGCAGCTGCCCCACGCTTCAGCGTGTCCCTCAACACGTAGTCCTGGACCTTGGAATGTGCCTGTCTGCAACACTCAGTCGGGGTCAACTCCTTCATCTGGAAGATCAACAGGTTTCAGACCGCCCAGACAGCGAACTTCAGTTTTGATGATCCTCCAGGCACAGTTGATGTTCGTCTCGGTGTGTGTCCCGGGGAACAGACCGTAGAGCACAGAGTCCCGCGTCATGGCGCTGCTCAGGACGAACCTCGACAAACACCACTGCATTCCTCTCCAGACTTCTTCTGCGTCGGCACATTCCAGAAGGAGTGTGACAGTCTCGTTTTATTTTCTTCCCCCTTCCCCCGCAGCCGCTTCGAGGGCAGCGTGCAGTGTGGCTGAGAGTCCAGGTGTGCATGAAGGATCTCACAGGCAGAGCCCTTCTCTCACCACCAGCCAAGCCATGTCTTGGTGCTTTTTGGAAAGTTCTGGCGATGAGGCATTCTGCCAAATGGCTTCGACAGTCTGCTCAGGGAACCGCTCGACAGGATCCGCCCTCTCCTTTTCCCGAAGGGTCTCAAGGACACTACGTGCTGACCACTCCCTGATGGACTTGTGGTCAAAGGTGTTTTTCTTTATAAACTTCTCCAAGGAGGACAGGTGATACGGAATGGTCCAACTATTCGGAGAATTCCGTGGCAGCGAGGCCAGGCCCATCCTTCGCAACACTGGGGACAGGTAGAACCTCAGTACATAGTGACACTTGGTGTTAACGTACTGGGGATCCACACACAGCTTGATGCAGCCACACACAAAGGTGGCCATCAGGGTGAGGGTGGCATTGGGTGTGTTTCCCCCCCATTTCCCCCCCCCCCACCATTGCCCAGATCTTTCTACATAAAGTCTCTTCGGACCCAGTCCATCTTTGATCTCCATATAAACTGGAAGATGGCCCGGGTGACTGCAGCGGCACAGGTTCTGGGAATAGGCCAGACCTATAACGTATAACAGCAATGACAGTGCCTCACACCTGATGACCAGGTTTTTTTCCTGCGATGGAGAGTGACCATAGCTTCCATCTGCCCAGTTTCTGCCTCACTTTGCTGATGCACTCTTCCCAAGACTTGGTGCACACCCCAGCCCTCTCGAACCAAATACCCAGCACCTTCAGGTGGTTGGTCCTGACAGTGAAGGGGATCAAGGATTAGTCAGCTCAGTTCCTGAAGAGCATGGCCTCGCTCTTGCCTCAGTTCACCTTGGCCCCCGAGGCCCATTCGAACTGGTCACATGTGCACATGAGTCTGTGCACAGACAGCGGATCAGAGCAGAAAACGGCAATATCATCCATATACAGGGAGGCCTTAACCTGCAGGCCCCCACTCCCAGGAATAGTCACCCCTCTCAGACTCGCATCCTTCCTGATGGACTCAGCAAATGGCTCTATGCAGCACACAAACAAGGCAGGAGAGTGAGGGCAGCCCTGCCCAACTCCAGATCTGACTGGAAAGCTATCTGATTCCCACCCATTGATTTGAGACTGCACTGACAATGTTGATGTAGAGCAGTCTGATCCAATTGCAGATTCCCTCCCCAAAGCCCATTTTGGAGAGAACATTTCTCATATACCTGTGTGATATCCTGTCAAAGGCTTTCTCCTGGTCCAGGCTGATCAGGCAGGTGTCCAACTCTCTGTCCTGCACGTCGGCAATCGTATCCCTGAGGAGTGTGAGACTCTCAGCGATCTTCCTGCCTGGTACAGCACAGGTTTGGTCAGGGTGGATCATCGACCCCAGAGCAGACCTGACCTGGTTGGCGATTACCTTAGACAGAATTTTGTAATCCGCATTCAACAGTGAGATTGGTCTCCAATTTCTGAGTTCCTCCCTCTCCCCATTCTGCTTGTAGATGAGGGTGATGATGCCTTTCCTCATGGATTCACTCATGGTACCTGCCCGAAGCATAGTGACACACACCTCCAGCAGGTCCTGGCCAATCAAGTCCCACAGAGCGGAATAGAGCTCAGCCGGTAAGCCGTCGCTTCTGGGAGTTGAATTCTTTTCAAAGAATTCTAGGGTCTTGGTAGGCTCGTCCAGAGATAGGAGAGGCTGGACCAGCTGCTGTGTTCTGTCACCTAAGACCTCCATGACAGAGGACAGGAACAACTGGGAGGCCGTGCTGTTGGTTGGCTTCGTGTCATACAGACTGGCATAGAAGGATGACATTATCAAGTCATCTTCTTCCTTCATCCTGCTGAGCACAGAGCTCTCTTTTTGTGCACCTTCTGGAAGAAGAGACGTGAGCTTGTCTCATCTCACTCCACCAAGCGGCCCCTGAACCAAAGATTATTTTGGAGGCCTCCGAGGCAAAGAGAGAGGCTTGCTGGCCCTTCACCTCCTTGAGGTCCTCTGTGACATCGATGACCCCCACCCCCCTGTCTGCAGCAGGAGCAGGTTCTGCATACTTTCCTGGAGCTGGGACAGTTTTTCTCTCTCTCTCTCTCTCTCTCTCCACCACTTTTTTTTTTGTTGAGGATGAAGAACCTCTTGATGTTCCCTTTTACTGTTTCCCACCATCTCCTGTGGCTGTTGAGGTGCGGTATCCCACACTCCTGCAGAAACAGGACATCGGCTTTAACGTTGACCAGGAAGGCTATCGTAGAAATTCATCACGTAGCTGATTTGATGCTAAGCACATTGATGCTGGCAATTCTTATCCCCATTTTAACAGTTTGAGGTTACCAGTGTCCATTTGCTGGTCTTGCCTCTCTGGGGTAGCTGTGTGCATCCCCGTGGTGATAGCAAACTGCTGGACCCTCCCAGGGCTGAGGTAGCTGTCTGGCTCCACGCTGGGGCCATTTCCCTGCTCTGGTGTCTTTGGGACAGGCCCAGGATCCACACCATCCAGTTCTCCATCTGACAGTGGGGCTGCTCCCAGTTACCTGGAGCTGTGGGGCTGTGGGGCAGTGGGTACCTTGTGGTTCTCACAGGGTGGGGAGTGGTCTTTCCCCATCCCCTCAGAGGGATTGTCTTTTCCTGTTTTGGGCAGTGCTGCCCTCCTTTACTCCCTGCGGTGTTCTGTCTCTTTCTCTGGTGACAACCCTCCTTGCGCCCATCCTCACCAGCAGAAGAGCTGCCTGTGTCCTCATCGTGTAGGTGCTGTTTCATTTTCCCCCTTTTGGGTGGGTTTGGGGCCTGGTGTGGTTTCCTCTTCCTGCTTTTGACAGTAACCTAATCCTCTGCCTCCTTTGTTCCCTCCTCTTCCATTTCCTCTGGCTGTCTTGAACGAGAATACTGCACCTCCCTGCTGTCTGCAGTCTGCTCCACTACAGCCTACCCTTCCTTCTGGGAGCCCCCAGACACCATTCCCATGCTTGTTTGTGGTACCTTGCTGGTCTTTAGGTGATCTACGACTCGTGTTGCCACCTCCGGCCATCTGTGCAAAGGCAGCGGCCCCTTGTCTTGGGCAGGCCTTGTACATGTGGCCCACCTCTCCACACAGATTTCAGTTCTTGGCCTCTTTACATTCCTTGGTCAGGTGGCCTTCCTGCTTACAGTTTTGACAGACGGCCACCTTACAATCCACCACCATGTGGCCTGACCTCCTGCAGGTTTTGGCACACTTTCAGCTGCCCTACATACGTCTGGTAACCTCTGCTTCCTCCAGCGGCTGAAACCCCATCAACCCTTATTTACATGCAGAGAGTCTTTGACCCTGATTCACAGCCAGCTTTGAGTGACCAAAACACCTGAAAGGAACACCTGTTCCTTTTTTTTTGTAGTTTTATTTTTTTCCCTTTTCCCCCATGCTACTACCTAACTACAGGTTTTTTTTCCCCCCAGGATTCATGTGGTGTATGTGCAGGTGTGAGACACAATGAAAGACACAAGGTGCACGAATCTTTATTCAGTTTCCACCACCAGGAAGAAAGGAAACACCCGAGTGGCCAATGACAAACAGTGCCCTTTGCATCAAAGGGTAATGCTGTGTGATCAAACACTGGAGGGGAGGGCAGGGATCAAATCAAAATAGAGTTGCAGGGGGAAAATAATGCACTTCACTGCTTGATCAATGCCAGGTGACACTCCTGTTTTTTTTTTCATTATTTTATTAAACAAATTATAACAGTTTATAAAAAAACAGTTAACATTTACAGCTGTATACAACAGCAATTTGACAAGGGAGAGGAGCAGCAAAGCCAGGCCCCAAACCCTACCATTCAACCAGTTTACAGGGAGATGAGGACAAACCTCAAATCCCAGTTTCACATAAAAGACAGTGGCAATGATATTTGTACATAAAGGGCAACCCAGTTACGTAGAAACTACATACAATACAGACCCAGCAAGCCCCTGTCCCTCCCACCTTCTGGCCCCTCTAAAGCAGCCTGCACCTACGTACCTTCCACCTTTCGGTTCCTCTTTTTTTTCCCCCTTTCCCCGACCCACCTTTCGACCACCTCTTGGGCAGCCCGCTCAGGGTGACAGCAGTCAGGATGGCCTACCCACCTGCCAGCTTCACTAACCACCCTCAGCACCTTTTGACTACCTCTAGGACAGTGCTGAGGGTGGCTACCTGCCTTCTGGCTCTCACCCACCCCAATGCACTATCTTGGCACACCTTCCAGCCACCTCTAGGACAGCTCATCCCCTTCCCTGGGGGGACAGTGTGCAGGGTAGCCCACAAGCCTTCCAGATCTCAGCCTGCCCCTACGTGCCTTCTGGCTCTCGACTGCTCTGACACCTTTTGACCACCTCTGGGACAGCTGGTCCTGATTACCCCTTCTTGGGATGCCAGTGCTCAGAATGGCCTTCCCTCTGGACCTTCTCTCAGGGCAACTGGCATCAGGGTGGCCTAATCACCCTCTGACTTTCAGGATAGCCTACCAACCTTCGGGTTCACAGGATGGCCTACCTACCCTCTGGGTGATAGCTTTCAGGACAACCCATGAGCCTCTGAGCTCCCAGTAAGATCTGCCAGACCCAGGGACACAAGACAGTGCAGGTGATAACCTAACAAACACCACAATACAGTTAATTGCCAAACAGTCCTTTCTGGTACACAGTCCAAATGTAGAGTCTTCAGAATACAGAGTCCATTCCCAGGAATGGAGTCCACTCCAGTTTACGAGGTGCATTGTCCAAAATGGAGTCCACTCCTGAAGACAGCAAATGCACAGCACACCGGTGTTCAGTCTTCATGGAGTCCTGGCCCAGCCTTAGAAAACCAGGCCCACCCACAGGAACATATTACAGTGTACAGGTGCAGTTAACGCACAGGGATTTTTGGTCCACTCCTGAAGGCAAGATCTTCTCCAAAACTCCAGGATACAGCAAGTGCTCACCTCCCAGCACACACACACAGGTGTTCAATCTTCAGAGGCCCAGTCCCAGGGCTAGGCCTCCCCACAGGAACAGCTCCTCTGGCGAAATGTATGTCTTCCACAAGGGCTCAGTCCAAACACTAAAACCAGTGAGGATACATACAAAAAACAAAGGAAACTAGAGTCCAAGGGCTAAACCCTACCACAAAATTAATATATTTCTCACCTTTTTTACTTTTGAGAAAAGGATAGAGTAACACACAGGCTGTAACCAGCCACTGCAACAACAATCTCCTAATGAGATTTGAGTTACACCTGAAACATTATGTGCATCAGGAGTTTAACAATCAGTCCTCACTAAAAGGAATGCCCGTTAACAAACTGGTTAAATAATTCAGACAGTTCAGAAACCAGGTTTCACCCCAGAAAAAAAGAGCAGAAACCATCTGCAACAATAACATTCTGACTGTAACACCAGCCAACATAAAGTCAGTCCCCTAAACTGAGGAGACTGAATCTCCTGTTCTTTTTATTTTATTAAACAAATTACAAAACAGTTTAAAAACAGTTAACATTTACAAATGTATACAACAGCAATTTTACAAGGGAGAGGAGCAGCAATGCCAGGCCCCAAACCCTACCATTCAACCAGTTTACAGGGAGATGAGGACAAACCTCAAACCCCAGATTCACATGTAAAAGACAGTGACAATGACATTTGTACATGAGACAATACTGTTATACCTACAAAAGTGCAGACAATACAGACCCAGCAAGCCCCCGTCCCTCCCACTTTCTGGCCACTCTAAGGCAGCCCACCCCTACCCACCTTCCAGCTCTCAGTCCACCCCATGCCCCTTCCAGTTCTCAGTCTGCCTTGACACACTTTTTGACCACCTTGAGGACAGCCCGCCCTGGTACCTGCCCTGGGTGACAGCGCTGAGGATGGCTACCCACCTTCTGGCTCTCTGTCTGCCCCTACGTACCCTTGGGCTCTCACCCACCCTGATGCGCCATCTGGCCAGTGGGCTATTCTGGCATACCTTCCGGCCACCTCTAGGACAGCCCATCCCCTTCCCTGGGACAACAGCATGCAGGGTAGCCCACATCTCAGCCTGCCCCTACGCACCTTCTGGCTCTCAGCTGCTCTGACACACCTTTCGACCACCTCTAGGGCAGCCTGTCCCAATTACCCCTTCTCAGGACGACAGTGCTCAGACGGCCTACCCACCATCTGGCTCTCGGAGCAACTGGCATCAGGGTGGCCTACCCACCCTCTGGCTTTCAGGACAGCCTACCACCTTTCAGGTTCACAGGATGGCCTACCCACCCTCCCGCTCTCAGGGTGACAGCTTTCAAGACGACCCCATGAGCCACCCAGCTCACAGTAAGGCCTGCTAGACCCAGGGACATGTAAGACAGTGCAGGTGATAGACCCAGGACACACCACAATACAGTTAATTACCAAAAAACAGAGTTCTTTCTGGGTACACAATCCAAATCTATACAGTCTTCAAGATACAGAATCCATTTCCAGGAAGATCCCACTCCAGTATACAATATGCAATGTCAGAAATAGAGTCCGCTCCAAACTGCAGAGTCCATTGCTAAAAGCAGAGTCCTCAACCAAGGGCAGAGTCCACTCCTGAAGGCAGCAAATGCACAGCACACAGATGTTCAGGCTCCATAGAGTCCTGGCCCAGCCTTGGAAAACCAGGCCCACTCACAGGAAGAGTACATTGTACAGGTGCAGTTAACTCATAGGGGTTTGGTCCACTCCTGAAGGCAAGGTGTTCTCCCAAACTCCAGGATACAGCAAGTGTTCACCTCCCAGCACACACACAGGTGTTCAATCTTCAGAGGCCCAGACCCAGGGCTAGGCATCCCAACAGGAACAGCTCCTCTGGTGAAATGTATGTCTTCCACAAGGCCAAACACCAATAAAAAGTGAAGACACATACAAAAAACCAAATGAAACTAAAGTCCAAGGGCTAAGCCCTACCACAAAATAAACAATATCCTTTTCTTGAAAAGAGTAACACAGTCTATAACCAGCCAGTGAAACAACAATCCCCTAATGAGAATTAAGTTACACCTGAAACACACTATGTTAAACTCCTGATGCACAATCAGTTCTCACTAAAAGGAATGCCAGTTAACAAACTGGCTAAATAATTCAGCCAGTTCAGGGATCAGGTTTCCCCCTCCAAAGAAAAAGAAAGCAGAAACTCACATTACCATACTGACTATAGCACCAGCCAGCACAGCATCAGTCCCCTAAACTGAGGAGACTGAATCTCCTGTTCTTTTTTTTGTGTGCAGGTGTGAGAGACACAAAGTGCACGAATCTTTTGTTCAATTTCCACCACCAGGAAGATAGAAGAATGAACAGAACCTCTGAAACTCCTGGTTTTTTTCCCCCTCTGTTTTTGACCCCCACACTACCGCCTAACTGCAGTAGTGCTTATTTTTTCCTCAGCACCCATGGTGTGTGTGCAGGTGTGAGACACAAGGTGCACAAATCTTTATTTTTTTCTTCTTCTTTAAGATAGGCAAACACCCAAGTGGCCAGTGACCAGCACTGCCCTTCAAACCAAAGGGCAATGCTATGTGAAGCTCCTCTGTTAATTTTTTTTTCTTTAACCCCCACACTACCGTCTAACTGCGGTAGTGCTTATTCTTTCCCCAGCACCCATGGTGTGTGTGTGTAGGTGCGAGACACAGTGAAAGACACAAAGTGCATGAATCTTTATTCAATTTCCACCACCAGGAAGATATGAAAAACACCCGAGTGGCCAGTGACAAGCACTGCCCTTCACATCAAAACAGTGAAGGGGAGGGTAGGGACTAAATCAAAATAGAGTTGGAGGGAGAAATGATGCACTCCACTCCCTGCGGCGCCCACCTCTCCCTGAACGACTCCAGGGTGTTGGTGGACACCGCGTGCTCCTTCTCCAAGGACACCCGGGCTCTAACGTAACCCCGGAAGAGGGGCAGGCAGTCGGCCCTAACGACCCCCTCCACGGCCCGCTGCCTGGACCTGTTGATGGCCAATTTGGCCAGGCCCAGGAGCAGACCCACGAGGTGGTCTTCAGACCTGCCCTCCCTCCTCCGTACCGGGTGCCCGAAGATCAGGAGCGTGGGACTGAAGTGCAGCCAGAAACAGAGGAGAAGGTTTTTAAGAAAATCAAAAAGGGAGTGCAAACGCCCACACCCAATATATACATGGTCCACGGACTCCACAGCGCCACAGAACAAGCAGTTGGGCTGGGAGTCCGTGAACCACCGCAATCTGCGGTTGCAGGGGACTGCTGCGTGCAGCACCCTCCACCCCAGATCCCCGAGAGAAAGGGGGAGGACTCCCGCGTAGAGAGCCCTCCACTGGGGATCCCCACCGCCCGGTGGCAAATGGGCACGCCAAGGCGTGTCCGGACGGTGGATGAGGGAGAAGAGGTGGACGGTGTGCAGCAGCAGTCGATACAGGGCCTTCCTTTTTATATCCCTGAAAGGGGCAAAATTAAAATACCGAAGGCAGCTCAGGTTGTGGGGCATAGGCTCCCGCGGGAAGTACGGGACCTTGGGGCCAATGTGAAATTCCGTCCGGGCTGGAGTGAGCGCGGACGGGATCCCACCGCATACCTGAGTGTCCTCCAACTGGTGCACTACGTCGGGTCCGAGCACCGCCGTTTTAAGGCATCGGATGGCGGTGGCCACGTACCGGACGTCTACCGCTGCCCTGCTAAATCTCCTGTTTGTTTTTTTTGAAGGGGAGACACTACTGTTTATTTTTTTTTCTTTCTTGGTGTATGTGTGCAGGTGAATCTCCTGTTCTTATCTGTCAGCCAGGGCTTCCTGATTGGACCAGATTTACAGCCCCAAGAGAGGAACTCCGATTCTTTGAGGTCCACATGGCTGACTTTATTCCAATCATTACATCATCCGTTCTCAGCAATGACCTTCATATAGTGTTCCCCCTTCACAGCACATATGTGGCAGTCATCTCAGGAAGCCAAACGGCGTGTGGAACATTAGAGTGACTACATAACTGTGACCACTCTCGTATGCCACTGCCTTGTGATGCACCATGTATCTGCTTTGCTGTTATTAATTCTCCTTCCTCAAGGAGTTGCTAATTTCCCATTGCAGTGCGTCTCTTGCCAAATCTGAAATGCTGTAATCATCCACTGCAATATTCTTCCTAGTTGCGGTTTGGCATTAGGGTCACTGTTATAGGGGTTGTTAAATTTTCAGCTCCTCCTTGCTGATTATGCTGTATGAGCTGATTCTGAAGATCTCACACCACTGCTCACCATGTTGTATATGCAGTGACATCAAATCCAGAGCACTGCTGATTGCATTGTGTGGGCATGCAAGCTCACTGCACTGTACCAGCTGCTCTCCATGATGAGGGTTTCAGGATAGTAGAGAACTTCTTCAAAGTCAGCATTCTTTGAAGACACTTTGCGGTGGTATAAACTTAAGAGATGAGGAAAGTACAAATGTTGAAATCCAAAGTAGACAAACAGGAGGCTGGAAGATCGCAGCAAGACAGGCAGCATCAGGAGGTGGAGAAGTCAATCTTTCAGGTATAACCCTTCTTCAAGTGCCTGATGCCGTCTGGCCTGCTGTGTTCTTTCAGCCTCCTCTTTGTCTACAATGGTGAAGGTTTCTGGTTTCTTTCTCTTTAAGTTTAGGAAAGTATGGGGCCTGTTTGCTGTAGTGAGGTAGAGGAAAGCCACTTCCTAATCTAACCAGAGGATACATTTGTAGTTAACAAAATACAGGCAAGATTTGTGCAGGAGTCTGAATGACGTGGACTAATAGCAAGATATGGCAGAATTGCATTAAAGGTCTGGTGAGCCTTATCTCAACAGGCAACCTGTTGTATCTGTTATGTGTCTGCTAGGCACTAAAGCAAGTTTCATGCCAGGCAGTGGCAAGTTGCCAACTAAAAGGGGTTTATTGCTTGTTAAATTTCTTAGTAAGTGCACATCGTGCCTCTTGAGTACACAGATCCCTATCCACTGCAAGCAAACCAGACATCAAGAATTTAAAAATGGAAGTCAAAGCGAGTGCCTGGTGAATTCCCTCACCACTGGCTGTGAAGATCCTCCATGTTGCTGACCATGTGGCAGCATCTCAGAGCATGAGCCATGAGTACCAGCTGCGTACACACTTCAACAACTGACTTTGGCATCTGAGCATTGCCAACTCCTCATGATCCTCATGGCATCTTTCTGATGCACTTGCAAGACATTTTGGAAGCCCAGACCTGCCATGTCGAGGGCACCAGTGTCCAGCGTTGATAACCTGCTGCAAGGAGACCTTGCACAGGCTTAGCACCTAGCTCAGACTGAATCACACTGCATCGCAGAGCTGCTTGCCTGATCTTGTAACACTCATTGGGTGCCTACCTGCATGCTGGCATCATCCATGTCTTGCCTTAACAATTAACACAGTCATGCAACCAGATACTTTGCCTTGCCGGTCAGCAGAAATGTTGTCTGGCAAAATATCTCAAAAGGTGAAGGTCCTCAGAAGTGGACAAAAATCTTGTTCAAGGTGTCTTTTAGGGACGGTCTTAAAGGGGAATGAGAGAGCTAGAGAAATGTATGGAGGTAACTCCAGACCTTGGAACCTAAACAGTTGAATACAGGGACACTTATGGTGGCAATGACGGAAGTGAGATTTGGACAAACTTCTAGAACTACCAGAATGCAGAAACAAGCAGAGAGCGCCGGAGAAACTCAACAGGTCTGACAGCATTTGCAGAAAGAAACAGAAAATATTTCAAGTCCGGTATGATTCTTTTTCGGAACAGAATTCACGGAGCATTGTAAGGCTGCAGAGATACCATCCCAGAGAAAAGTGTCACAGATAAAAGGATTAAAAGCACAAGTCAGGAACTGGGGAGATAAGTTTGTTGCATTCTATTTCAGTTTTTTTTTGCAGGAAGTTTAGTTCTTATAGAATGAGACAAGGTAGGAGCAGGCTGGGCATTCTCACGAGCTGAGATAGTATAGGTCAATGCTGGAGAAGGCGTACAAAGCAAGACAAGTAAAATCAACTCTGGGAGGTGCTAACTGCCTGGGACTTTGCAGGGTAAGTTCTTGTAAATAATTAACAAAGTCTGTGCACAGTTTAGGCCTTGTACTGACTCTTAGTGTGAGCAATGGTTGAAAGCTGCCCAGCAACCCAAATTTAAGCTGCAGCTGGTGTAATTACACTGGTAGGTTGCTGTATATGGATTAAATATTGATTCAGATACGCCATAGTTCCAAAAATGAATTTTAAATGTGAGTACATCGATTGTGACATTGTCCGTGATGTTTGAAATGTAAAGGAAAAGAGGTACAAAATGTCATTTGGAAAAAAGCCAGAAGTGGAACAGAGAAATTTCCTGACATTAATACTGAAACCTGACTTACTGGGAGCCCAGTGGATGAGCTGCCAAATGCCACTTAGTGGTGCTTTTCCCTGGGATTATCCGTGCATCGCCCAAGGATATTATAGATGTTGGTTTGGGATTTTGTGTGTTGACCTGAAATGTTATGTGGCATGTTCCCTTGGGATCCTGTATGCATTTCTGGAATTATGTCCTTGTTCCTGTGGAATATTGCATGTGTGTGCATCTTCCTAGAATTGTGTACTTCTCCCCCTGTGATTATGTGTGTGTGTGTACTCTTTTCTCTTCACAGATGCTAGAAGAAAGTGCAGACTGCAGATACTGGAGAGTCAGACTTAAAAAGTATGGTGCTGGAAATGTGCAGCAGGTCAGACGGCATCCAAGGAGTAGGAGAGTCGATGTTTCAGGCATAAGCCCTTCATCATGAATGTGTCATTCGTACCCCTTGGAAGCTGCCTGACCTACTGCATTTTTTCCAGTGCCATGCTTTTTGACTCTTCACAGCTGCCATACTTGCTAATTGTCTCCAGGTATTTCTGCTTTTATTTCAGATTTTCAGCATCCACAATATTCGATTTTTACTTGAGTGTCTTCCCCTAGCACTGTGTGTTCCTTTGGGATTGGAAGTTGTTTCCGTGTATGTATTTGTCTGGGATTGTTGCTGTGATCCCTTGGGATTCCATGTTGCCCTGGAATTACATGTGTGTAACTCATGGTTTGCAGATATGGTTTTCTGGAAATTTAGGTGTTATGTATTCAATGTTATTGAGTTAAATTTATATATCAAATCCTTCAGGAACCATTCCTCTATCATAAAAATAATTTTGCTCAATCAAACATTTCTGAAACTTTAACTTTTTTTATTTTTTTTTGTTAAATAAACATATTTGAAAGGAACAATTAATTGTTAAGTATTCTGGATAAATCACATGCAAATAAACAGCAAGTAAGCAAATGAGTTAATTTCCCAGGTACACTCAGACAGGGTAAGACTGGCATCTCTTAAGAATAAACTGCAAGATTACACAGTGCCAATAAACTCCATAGTCACAATGATTTGTAATGAATGATTTCTAGCAATGCCTGGTGCTTGGGAACATACACGCACGCACACATAGAAACACACATGCATTTACATGTACGTACAAATACATGCAAAGGCAAGCATACGAGTGCATGTAAATGCAAGAATGCCAGGGCATATTTGGTGAGATGCAATGCATTGGTGCTAAGTGATTGAGGTTGTGCTCAATGATCTGGAGAACATGTTAACCATGAGATAAGTGTGTGAAGAGCACATGCTGAAATGTGATAACTCTAACAATAACCAAAGCCATTCCAATTTGATTTGTCCTGCTAATCCTTCGTCTGCTGGAATTTGAAGTTCAGTCCCATGAATTATAGCCATGATGAATAGCACAGATCATTTTAAGGAGAAACAACCTAATTACACGAGGGAGAAAGAAATAGAAAGAAACATGGATGAGGGTTAGTGGATGACAGCAGCAAGAGACTATTGTTAAACATCATCACAAACTGTCCTTCCTTGTTGGGGCTAATCTTTCCAATATCCTTCCCTTCTCTCTCATTGCTCCTGGTTGTCTGCCTTTCTCTGTACTCACTTCTGAACATGGAACTTCTGTCCTTGAGCTCTCTGTTACTGATTGTGAAATGTCTCTCTTCCCCACCCTTGTCCCCATTAAAGCAATTCCTCTTTTCACCCTTGTATTCCTCCAATATCCACTCATCTCTTCTTTCTTAAGACCAATGATTTGAACATCTTTGGTGGATGATTGGTTTAATCATCCATCAACTAATTTGATTGAACCACATAAAATGTTAATCATGTCTTCCTCTTAATTGCTAAACTTGCATAATATTTGAAGATCTCTTGTCCAACACAAGTCATCTTCACACATCACCAAGCCCTACACTCACCATCCTTACGTCCTATTCTAGACTTGTCACAAAAATCGAGAACATTTATTCGGCTGACTCTAACTCTTTCCTCCCTTCCCAAAGATCTCCCATTAATGTCCCCCATTGATTTAGCACTGAACTTTCATCTTTCTCTGGATTTGACCCCATCTTCGACCTTGCTCACATCCTTGATTCTATTCCAGCAAAACTGTTGATCACCTTCCCGTCCATTAGCCCATGATCACTTCTCTGTCCTCGGATACTATTTCTGTACTTCAAGTCTGCCACCATCACGCATTTCCTCAAGAAACTAACTCTTGAAGCTACTGTCTTTGCAAAGCAACACCTCATCTCCATTCTCCGTCTCCTGTCCAAAGTCTTTGAACATATTGACATCACCCATTCAGTGTCAAAGTGTGGCACTGGAAAAGTAAACCAGGTCAGGCTTATGCCCGAAACATCGACTCTTCTGCTCCTTGGATGCTACCTGTGCTTTTCCAATGCCACACTTTTCAACTCTGACTCTCCAGCATCTGCAGTCCTCGCTTTCTCTCTATCTCTCATTCAGTGTCCATCTATGCTGCAATTGCAATCTTCTGATCATGTTGATAGCACCAACACAAGACCAAATTGTCACTTAAAGATATAAATGGCATATTTTTGTAACTGTAACTGTGATAAAATTTTACTCATCTTCCTTGAACTGTCTGCAGCCTTCAACACACACAACCACAACAGCTTTCTTCTGTTATTCTGTGGCAAAGTATTGGCCTTTGCCATGTTCCAATCTTAACCATCCAATCAAAGCTATAACATTACCTGAAATCGCTGCTATTCCCACATCTGTACTGCTACTGTTGTTGTCCTCCAAGGATTATTTATCATTAATTCTGTTTCCTTTTCCACAAAAGCTGTCATGACCAGTTGAGTATTCAAAGTTTTAATTTGATATTTCTGCATTCTGCTGTTGTAACCCTCGGAGATACCTGTGCTTCTTGGGCACTCCTGATTTATCTAGTACCACCATTAGCAGTTGTGTCATCAACTGACTTGACCCTCTGGATTTCCCTCCAAAATCCCTCCATGTATATATTTTTCTTTCCATGTTTGAGGCACCCTCTACCTCCTTGACAAACATTTAATCATTCCTTATATGGTTCATTTTCAGATTTTGTTTCATTGATATCTTATGATCATTAAATTTATGATGATATCTAAATTACAGTGGTGATGTTTCTGAGTGGCATCTATCTGTGCTATAAGTGTAGTATAATATGAGCACATGCACATAAAGAAAAATACAATCTACACTCATGAAAACTGTATGTGCTGCTTAAAATGACCAGGCCTAACCATAATCCCAGTAAGCCTTGCAGATATTGTGACTATGACAATTCAAATACTTCATTTCTTTTGAACTGCTTTTTTTCCATTCATGCGAGACCAAGGAGAAATCTGACCTTGAAAGAAAAATCACCAAATGTATGAACAGAAAGCAAAATAAAAACATGCTCAGGGTAATCTGGCAAATTACTGAATTTGTTGGCATTGAGTCAATCCTGCATTTGTGGTGTGAAACTGTAAGAGATGATATAGAGCACAGAGGACATTACTGTAGAGCAGGGAACAAAGACAAGGAAGACCACTTTAACCACACTTCCCCAGCAGATCGCATGAAAAGGTGACATTCCAACCCATCCAGCATTATTCTTCATTGACTTAATTACAGAATACAATTGTATGTGACAGAAAGCCAGTGATCATATCAATTTTCCATTGAGTAGATTGGGTTAAATTTGCCTGAAATATTCTGTACATTCAGTACACATTAACCTACTTTTGACAGAATGGTCTTTGACTGACACAGAATTAGATTAGATTCCCTACAGTGTGGGAACAGGCCCTTCAGCCCAACCAGTCCACACCGACCCTCCGCAGATTGACTCTCCGCAGAGCAACCCACCCAGGCCCATTTCCCTCGGACAAATGCACCTAACACTATGGTCAATTTAGCATAGCCAATTCATTTGGCCTGCACATCTTTGGACTGTGGGAGGAAACTGGAGCACTCCCACACAGACACTGGGAGAATGTGCAAACTCCACACAGAGAGTCACCCGAGGCTCCACACAGAGAGTCACTCGAGGCTGGAATTGAACCTGGGACCCTGGTGCTGTGAGGCAGCAGTGCTAACCACTGAGCCAATGTACCACCCTAATAGATGGGAAGTTATTTCGAAGTTTGCTACGGGATTGGCTATTTAATGAGTAATTATAGCTAAAGTCATTATTACAGCCATGTTTCCATCTTTATTGGCCAACCTCAATGAGATCTCAGCAGTAATAGATGGTGTTGTTCAAATATTACTAAGCATCTGTGTTAGAATCCCAGAAATTTCCTGCAAAAGACACAGACCTTTTGAGCAACTGAGAGTTTTGAACCAGTGGGATACTAAACATCAATGAAGGAAAGCAATAAGTATGTTGGACTTGATTTTTCATCTTTTGTTGAATTCAAGGATGTATTAAGGGTGGCATGGCAACTCAGTGATTAGCACTGCTGACTCAATGACAGGGGCCCAGGTTCGATTCTAGCCTTGAGTCTATGTGGAATTTGTATAGTTTCACCTGCTTTTTATAGGCGTCCTCCCACAGTCCAAGGCTGTGTATATAAGGTGGATTTCCCATGCTAAATTGACTTTAATGTCCAGGGATGTGCAAGCAAGATGGATTGGCCATGCTAAATTACCCTGTGGTGGCCGGGGATATGCAGGCAAGATGGATTGGCCATGCTAAATTACCCTGTGGTGGCCGGGGATATGCAGGCAAGATGGATTGGCCATGGGAAATGCTGTGTTAGTGGGATAGGGGGCTGTATCTGTGTGGGATGCTCTTCAGACAGTCAGTGTGGACTCAATGGACTGAATGGCCTCTATCCACACTGTAAGGATTCTATTTAAAGAAAAGAGTGCAAGATGCAAAATCAGCAGCCATAGTGACTCCTCCAAAAAAGGGGAGGAGAGAAGAAATCACATTACTTTGAGCAGGGAACATAAGATGACTGAATCTTCAATTTTCTCTCCATTTCCTTTGGAATTTCATGAAATAAAAACCCCTGAAACTAAACAGAATAAAATAGTTTAAAAGTATCAAAGTGTGAAAAAGGAAACATGAGGAGTGTCCTGGTAACCTTTTCCAAAGTTGGGGCAACTAATCCATTATTCTGATGGTCTTTTGATCTTCAGATGTACCTTCACTTGCTTCAATCTCTGAACTGTTCAGAGGCAAATGACTGGACGTTTTGCAGCAAACTTACGAGGCCCTGAGAGTTCCCAATGTTTGGACAAATCATGACCTCATGAAAAGGTCTGAAGCTTCCCACCACAAACATCAAAAGGCAAAAGGTTCGTCTAATGCCAAAGACCTTTCTCATTCACAAAGGCTTGCTTCTGTCTATTCAGGTAACCAAGCTCACCAGTCTGGAAGGATAAAACAATTTGGGAAGGAAGCTTGAAGATGGTTGGTCTGACCATCCGCTACTTCAAAAAAAAATCACAATTTTTTTTTGCATGTCACTGCTAAATCTTCTTCTTATTGAGACTCTCAGAGTAAGTCAGAGGCAACGCAATTTGAAAATTGGTGTTGAGCACTTTAAATTTGTTAAACTCCACTACTTGTTATAATTAAAAACTTGTCCGTTTATGTTTGAAATCTGTTTCAGTTTTGTTTATGCTGGGATGGGTGAGTGGAATGGAGGGGAATCAAATCCACATTTCTAAAGACCAGACAGATAAGTCTTTGTGTCTTTCAAGCATTCAGGCAGCTCATTATCCTGTACAGCACATCAGTTACACAAAGTTCCAATTCATGCAGCATGCATCTACACTCAATTCCATCGCTCTATTGTAATCATACCTCCCTTTTGTTTTAAAAAAATAGTAACTCATCTAAAGACTGGTTAGAGAGAAAAATGTATGATGTAACAACTGATATTTCCACCTGCCAAGCAGACCCATTGCTCTTGTGAGACTCTGACTGTTGGAAGCTGGAGTCCCTAAGGTATCAATGTTACTGCTGAATACTCATAGATTATTAATCTTGAATGCCATCTGGGAATTAAACAAACCCAATCATAATGTCAATATATCAAGTTTCAATTCCTGCTGGATCTGATATTACAATACCAGAACCACTTGGTTATAAGCACCAACATTCAGATGTTAACTTTATTATAGATTCAGGATCAAGTGGCCATGGAGCTATTTGCCTCTGAGAGGAAAGAGAGATGAGCAAAATGTGAGAGCAGGAATAAAGAAGGAAAAAAATTGGGAAAGAGAGGGACGTGGAGTCAGTGAGTTTGCTGACAGGTGGAAATGTACAACGTAATCCAAAATAAAGCAGGAATGTTTTGCAAAGGGTACAAACTGAAGTGACCTCATTAAATTAATCCTGCACAATATTGTTCCTCGGCTGCTGGACACTTTGACAAATTGCGTCATTCCAGCTCCAGGTCCTCACTGCTCAGGAGCTGCTGCCTCTGCTTCGCCTTCTACCTCTTCAGGTGCTTTCCCTCCATCTTCCGGGGCTGTGAAAACATTTAGATTTGATTAATAAGCAGTTTAACCTCCATTTGGCCCCAGAGTGTAAGAAACCATACAGTCCAATTGTGTTCAAAATTGTCCCTTGTTTTCTCAGAAACAACAATACCGCTCATTACCGCTCTTTCTTTGTCAGTTTTCTCATTGCTACTTTTCCGGAACCTTATGTGGATGGGAACTTGTGAGGAAACATGTCCATGATTTCTGATCCTAAGGGGAAGGATTTGGCAGGAGCAGAGGTTTCGAAACTCAGACACCCATGGACAGAATTTTGGTGGGCATTGCCCCTTGGTACCAGTCAGTTTTTTGTAAATCATTTCAGAACTGTTTTTCACAGAAGAACCCATAGAATGAGTATCTACCGTACAGACTGTGATGCCATCAGGCCGATCTAGATGAGATGAAGAAAAATTGACGAGCAGTTCCAAAAAACAATTCAGTGCATTCAGCTAAATTGAAAAGGAGATCTACAAGTTAAATATAAAGTTCCCAGTCAATGCTTTAAAAATGGTACCTGTAAATAAAATTGAAAATAGAAACTTGGCTTGTCAGTGATCTGGAAAGAAAACTAGAGAATGTCGATGTCAGTACAATTTTCAACTGACAAAGCAAAATCTCCACATAATAGCCCAGAAGATGTCAACTATAATTGTTCACTATTGTTGTTGTAACATTTCATAACACACTATTAGATTGTATTAGTCTGTGCGCTGATCAGAGTAATTGTGCTTGCTTGCTTAAGCCTATTGGTGGAGCTACGCAGTCAAGTGACTGACTCCCCAACTACAGAAGATTCTAGAAAATCCCTTGACTCTCTGAAGAGACTAGACATATGTTGAATTTTTTTTTGCAAATTCTAGGACATTTTATGTTCTGTAAATAAATTATTTGGATTCACTTTGAGAAAATCAGATAAATAACAATCAGTAAGTACTCAAAGAGCGGTGGTAACCATAATGCAAGTGCCTCTGTGAAATGAATCATAACTTCCATATTAAACACTAACATGGAAATGCTTCTCCATGGGCCAGACTGTGGACCTCTCCTTTGGAGAGAACATCACAAATGTCCCTTTCATTGTACTCTCAATACTGTTACAAACTCTATAAAAGGTTATGTAATGTTCAACCAGGTCGAATTGCAGTTCGAGCAGTGATCAGAATAATAAGTCAGTGGTGAGCATCTTTACTCCCTCACTAAATAAATCTCAGCCCAAGTTTTGGGGTCATTTTCAAAGTTTTGAAGCATGCTTTGTGAAATAACATTTCAATTAAATAATATTCGGGCTTGGAGGGTTGATTTATGAGGATGGGCTGCTTATGTTTTGCTTATATTTCCTACAGAAATAATAATTGAGACATGATCTGAATGAGGTGTTCAGATGTTCAAAAGATTTACAAAATAAGTAGGGAGAGGGTCAGTTAACATGGTTGCCCAAATGCCTAGTTAGTGGTTCTGATTAATGTCAATATTGCAAAGTTCAATCCATGTTCTGTATGAGGTAGACTCAGAGCCTGCTTTATCTGTACTAATATTCAGGGCACTTTGATGTGGTTTTTGTGAATAATCAACGTGGTGCTCCCTTCAGGTAGTAACTCAAGAAAATAAGGTAGATTCAAAGTTAAAAATTGCACAACATCAGGTTATAGTCCAACAGGTTTATTTGGGAGCACTAGTTTTCGAACCGCTGCTCCTTCGACAGTGACTATAACCTGGTGTTATATGATTTTTAACTTTGTACACTGCAGTCCAACACCAGAACCTCCAAATCAAAGGAATTCTTTCCTCTGATGGATGAAATCAAGAACAAGTGGCAGTGGTCTAAACATTAGAGCTAGATCATTTAGGAGGACAGTTGGGAAGGACATTTTTACAAACAGATTCATAGAAATTTGGAACTTTATTCCCCTAAAGATTATGATTGCCCAAGATTATTAAATGTCAGTTTAGTTGAACTATTAAGTTTTATAAAGTTGAAACAGAAATTAATTATGATATGAAATAATGGCAGAATACTCTTAAAGAAATGTACGGCTTTGTCTTCTTTCTCTCTTCATAAAGCCGTAAGTTTGTTGTTTAATGTTAATGACAACTTACTACTCTCTTGCTGTTGCTCTGACTTACAGATGGTGGCAGTGTTAAGGTGGCTGAAGCATCAATACTGATTCAACGTTTACAATATCACCACCAACTGGAATAAATTGGTACTGCAGCTACAGTTGCTTGGCAACTGAGGTTAAGGGAACAAGTACAACCCTCAGAACACCATAAAATGCCTTACAATCTAAGTATTATATGTGAAATATTGTCCTCGCTTTGATAATGGAAAACATAGTAGCAAACTTATACATATTGCTCATATTGCAAATGGCAAAAAAGTAGCCTTATAATTAAGATATTTCCCAGTTTTTCTCCAGATTGTATTCTTAACATTGGCGGAATATTGGTGAAATCTCAGATTGATACATAAATTATCTTCCCGCCACAACAGCAGATCAGGAGGATCTGCTGAGAATATTTCCCAACCAATCTGTTTACATGTTGTTGCTGGAGATGCGAGTTATTAACCAGGACACAATCAGCTCTTTTTAAAAATAGTGACATGAGATTGTTCAAAGCCATTTCAGCAGACAGAAATGTGTTTCACCCTCAAGACTCAAACAGCTTCCTCAACAAAATAGCAGTCCTCATCACTGCATTGAGCTTGGATATGTGCTTAACTCCAAGAACTCTGAAATTGGATCATTTGGTACCATTTTTTAGATCAGGTATTGGAAGATACCATATGATCGGGATCCTCCATGCTTAGATTCTGTGTTAGGTCTGTCTCCCACAGCAAATGATTAAGGTGCCAGATAGTCACTGGCTCAAAACTGTGGCTAGAGATACCACCTATTTAAATTAAAGCCCTAAGATCTATTTTCTCAATTTTCTCAGTAACAAACAATTAAAACAAATGGCCTTTAAAGAAACTGTGGCAGCAGCTGTGAACAGAAAGGTAAGTAACAATACTTCTGCTCATCTGGATGTAGAGCTAAATGCAAGGCGAGGTCTCTCAAGTCACCAAACACGAACTGCAGACTAGCTGAGATACTTGTATGTTCCCTCCCGATTGTCATGCACTATCACCCAGACTCATAGCTTTAGCTCTTTAATCAAATTCCAGTGAATCTATCTGACTATAATCCACACAACACAAGAGCAATGACTTAATACTGCCATCGGACCCTTTAGGCATGGGTGTTGCGAGCAGTTTGCTTCCCAATTGGACATAAGCTAATTTTTAGTGAACAGTACTTCTGATGTCATGCATCAGTCCAAATTCTGTTATGTTATTGTACATAATCCATTGGCAATCATTTTACAGATCTATTGATAATAGTTGTTTAAGAAGAAATTCTGACAATTGTTCAAAGAAAATTCATCCAAGTTACATCAGAAGCAAAGTGAGACTGCTAAATGTGGGATTGACTAAAACCACACAGATACCTGAGAGATTACAAGAAAGCAATTTCAGCCTTCAAAATTGTTCAATTGCTAAACTCAAACTGTACCACAGAACCAAACCTACTGGGAAATAGTTGGTTTAATTATTAGTATTAGCTGCTCTCTGCCAGTGCTACTAATGCTGCAATAAAGATCAATACCCCCTGTAGGCAGGGGAGAAACTACTCTCCATCTCCTAGTCATCATCTAGCTAATTTTGCAATGTATAATGTACATACGCAAGCCTAGACTCTCTTGGTAAGAATGGTGATGTAGGTAAGGTGAATGGATTAGTGTGGAATCAATATTGTTAGAGTCGGAAGGGGTGCAATTTGAGGGAATATAGAACAAGTTAAGGAATCAGTTTTATCAACCACTAAAACAAAGCTTGGATTATTGATATTCAACATATTGTCTAGCTATCACCATTGTTAATAGCTAACCCGAGAATGCAACTTTAAAAAAAAGGTTTTGTGATTTACACATGAAAGAAGTGAAACTATCACTGTATTCTAACAGATGAAAGGCTTAACAGACAATCAATTTTTCAATGTATAATTTCAGTTACATCACACTGTAAATTTTTGCTCTAAATTCTGTGTTACGATCGAGCCCTCCATTATCACCTGATGAAGGAGCGTCACTCTGAAAGCTAGCGTGCTTCCAATTAAACCTATTGGACTATAATCTGGGGTGTTGTGTGATTTTTAACTTTGTACACCCCAGTCCAACACCGGCATCTCCAAATCATGGATTATTGATGTTCACTCGAACACCATGTTGGATTACTGCCATTCATTTGCCAGTGTCTATCTGAATCAAAGATCAAAGAGAAACATTCTCATCTTTCTTCAAAGTCAACTAATTCCTTATCAAATCATTTTAAGTTGATCTGAAATGTGAATCTTCCAGGACCCCTTCTCCTTAATCATAGAATCCCTACGGTGTTGAAACTGGCCCTTTGGCCCAACAAGTTCACACTGACCCTCTGAAGAGTAACCCAACCAGTCCCATTCCCCCACCCTATTCTATATTTACCACTGAACAATACACCTTACCTACAATTCTCTGAACACTATGGGCAACTTATGAATGAACAATAATTACAAAATCACCAACTTATATTAATATAGAATCTACTGAAACATCACAAGTTCACAGATAAAGCAAATACTAAGCCAGAAGCAAGATATTAATTAAAAGATCAAAAGGTAGGTTTTAAGAAGTGTTTTCAAGGAAGTAAACAAAGGAGACAGATGGAGATGTGTAGAGAGGGAATTACAGAGCTTGAGCCATGGAAATGGAAGGTAAGGCCACCAAATCAGGAACAATTACAAATGGAAATGAATAAGAACTAGAAGGGGATATCAGAGAGGATTGTGGGTTAGGCGTAGATCACATGTTCAAGGCCATGGAGGAGTTTGGAAACAAGAATAGGAATTTTAAGATCAATATATTGTTTAACTAGGGACCAACCATAGTGTAATAGGGCAATGGGATTTTCGGTGAGTTACAGCAAGGGAAGATGAATTTTGGATCACGTTAACATTACAGAGGTTAGAATATTGGGAGAAGACACAGGAGGGCATTTGACTTGAATCTTGATGCAATTAAGGCACGACTGAGAGTTTCAGAAACAAAGACAAGAGTGAAGCTGGTTGATATTATGAAGATGGAAACAGGCAGTCTTTTTGAGGTCAGAAGCTCATCTCAAGAATAAATATAACACCAAGAGTGTGAACAGGCTGGCTTAATTTCAGACGGTATCCAGGGAGATGGATTTAGTTGGTAGTTGGTAGCTAGGAAACCATTTGTCATTGGAATCAGAAACAATGTCTTCAGTTTTTCCAATATTTATTCCAATTAGTCGAGGGTAAATGTTCTGAGCAACAGCGTGGGAGTTAAAAGATATTGTGGTGAGTTGGGTGTCAATGTGAAACTGAGGATGGTGCTTTCAGATAGTGTTGATGAGAGGTGGCATGTAGATTCGATATAAGAAAAGGGATTGATCCTTTTGGGGACAGCATGAGTAATAGTATAGGAGCAGTAAGAGCAGTGATTGCTCTCTGGTCACAGCTAGTAAAGTAAGAATAGAACCAAATTGGAGCAGTACCACCTAACTGGATGACAGTGAGAGACACTGGAGGAAGCTGCTGTGGTCAACCATACCAAGGTTTGCAGGTAGCTGGAGAAGAGAATGTTGGTCTTTGTCACAGTCACATAGGACACCATTTATGAATTGATAAGAGCTGTTCCAGTACTGTGGCAGGAACAGAAGCCTGGAGGGAACAAAATATGGAATATGGTCATATATAGTTTCCCTATGTGCCTCATTAGACGTTATCCTGCACTATTAAAACCATGTAAGTGACGAAGCAGTGATAGTACCATTAAATTCTCTTCCTATTCAGCAAACTGTTTCTGCTTGAATCCTGTTCAAACCCACAGATTTATAACTGAGCTGCAAAACAAAAATGGCAGGATGTGCTCAGCTGCTTATCCATTGCCAAATACAAAGGCATTTAAGTTCGGCAGAATACTGGCACTTCAACCTTCAACACTGTTTAAATCATTGCTTAAACTGTGCTCCTTACTGAGTTCCTTATGGCTGTTCCATGCTTGACATAATGCAGGAATATCATGAAAGTTGCTGGTTTGTTGTCTCATTATCCTGTTTGTACAGGCTGTCAGCTTCAATTTAATGTAATGTTTTGAAATTAAATGATAGGTCACTCTAGTCCATCGTAATACTGGTCAATTTGTGTATAAGTTAGGCTTTTCCACATCACTTGGCATTCCTAATCTTTCCCTAATGTTAAAAGAAAGAATGCATTTATATAGCAACTTTCACAAGCTCAGGACTTCACAAAGTGCTTTAACAGCAATGACATACTTTTGAAATGTTGTCATGGATGGAAGCTATGTAACGTTTCCAATTTAATATCTTGAGCTTGCCATTAATAAGATACATTTTAAATATCTTCAGAGTCTATCCAGTTCTGAACAAGGCTTCCACACAACCTGATCAAGATTGGAATCTCAGTAAGTATCTGAACACATCCCCTGTTCCTTTGAGCACTGTTACACAATCCCTGTCAGCACTTGTATTAGAAAAGAATGGGAGGTGTGTGCAGTGCATGAACCATCATTATAAGACAGTTCTCAGATTCATGCTCCTGTTCAGACAGACTCTGTGCCGGGTGTGCAGCGTCCACAACTTGACACATGAAGAATAGTCCGTTTGTGGAGTTGTTTATGGACAGCTACAAATACCCATGATGGGAAAATGCAAACAAATATGGGATGAGGGAGTCATTTTCCATATGTTATCCAATAGGAGACAATTTGCATTTGATAAATTCATGGAGTCACAACTTTCAACTTCACAGAATCCCTACAGTGCAGAGAGAGGCCATTCAGCCCACTGAGTTTGCACTAACCCTCCAAACAGCATCCCATTTTGACCCACCTCTCCACCATCTGAGTGTTTCCCAAGGCTAACCCATATATATAACCAGCACATCCCTGGACAATTTTCTTTTAGCTTGGCCAATCCACCTAACCTGCACATCTTTGGACTGTGGGAGGCACCCAGAGCACCTGGAGGAAACCCACACAGACACAGGGAGAATGTGCAAACTCCACACAAACAGTCACCCGAGGCTGGAATCAAACCCAGGGCCTTGGTATTGTGAGGCAGCAGTGCTAACCATTGTGCCACCATTTGCATGTATACAGTGTAAATCATTCAAATCTTAGAGCCTTAGAGATGGCCACTCTACCCATTGAATCTGTACCAGCATTTGAAAGCGTTATCCAATGACATTCACTCCCCCAATTATTTCTTGTAGCTCTGCAAATTATTCCTTTTCAATGATATGTCTGATTCTCCTTTGGAACGTGACAATTGAAATTGTTTCCCTCACTCTTTCAGGCACTGCATTTCCAGATTGTAACACCTTGTTGTGCAAAGAAATTTCTGCTTACTCAGTGTGAAAATGAGTTGCAAGCTGTATCATGCTGGTCCCTGTCATATATTAGTGCTTCCTTCTATTTTGTCTGGAAATAAGCACTGGTTCCACAGGTTTTCTTTACAGTCCACATCATCTGTGAAATTCCTCGTGTCACATAGTTGACACTTAACCAGGTAATATTGCAGGCGTAGGTTAATGCATCAACATCTCACACATCTCAATCCATTTCACTGCACTTTTCTATGCTACAAATTCACTTAACAGAATAATTTCTATAATTAGAAAGTCAATCATTAAGTAAATATAGAACAAGATTTTCAAAAAAAAAATAGAATTATAGGAACAGGAGTACGCTATTCAACTGCTTGAACCTATTCTGCTATTCAGTGCAAGGCTGATCGGTCTATTGTTGTTGCGTAGTTTTAGGTCCACACTTAATGTTTGTGCGCAAGGCAGACCAGTGAGAAAAAGACAACGTCAAGAATTGTCGTCAGGCTCAGCCTCCTTTCGAACCCTATTTATTGTACATTAACACTAAAGACTGCTCTACCTGCTAACCAGAAATATACCAGGCTCTAATCCTACCATTTCCATTCTTGTTAGACTATTCTTAGCATTTGCTTTTCCCTTCAAATCCACTTTCTATGAATCCTATTCAACCCATACTGTGCTACTTATGCCAGTGGAGAATGGCTCTGTTACATTGTCAGAAGGTTGCTCCAGAGTATAAAAGCCCTTACTCAACATTGTGTATCTTATGAAGAGTCATCCAGACTCAAAATGTTAGCTTGCTCTCTCTCTCTCCATGAATGCCTCCTGACCCACTGTGATCTCCAGCATTTGTTGTTTTCAGTATAGATTCCAGCACCTGCACTAATTTGTTCCTACAACCTGGATCTTAATTCTAGTTATTTACAGTGTCCAGAACGCCTGACGCACTTTACTCATAAAAATTTCAATATCAAATCGACCCCCAGCAAATGTAAAATATTTTGGGTGAGATCACACCTGGAGTATTGTGTATGATGTGGGCCTCCTTACCTATGAAAGGACATATTTGCCTGAGAGGAAGTGCGACAAATGTTCAACAAGTGATTTCTGTAATGCCAGGATTTTCCTCAGAATAGTGATTGAGAAGACAGGGTGTGTATTTTCTAGAGTTTAGAAGAATGAGAGGTTAATCTCATTGAAACGTACAAATTTCTTCCAGGGCTCCAAGGAACAGATTTATGAAGGTAGGCATTTTCAGGCTGGAGAAAGTTGCAGAGATTGGGAAAGATAAGGTCAAGATGGGATATGAAAACAAGGCTCATCAAAGAATAATGAGCTGGTTGTTTCCAAAAGGAGAATTAACTCTCAGTGATTTTAATAAAATATGTACGAGAGCTTCTTAAGACAAGATATCAATCATTCACAGCCACCCAAATCTTCCAAGGAATTGCATTCATTATTGGATTACTGTTCCTCTCAAACTTTTCTCTGCCTCAACACTGCCCCATGTTTCTTCCCAGGTCTTCTGATCCCAGCTTTGTCAGAAATGCACAGCACAGCATCATTCAGAGAGCACTGTTGCAGCACTGTTAGAGTTGCGATAGGTGGGTCATGCCTGTTTTTACAGATTAGCTGCATTATGGCAAATTTAAATGCTCATTGGCCAAAGTGAGTAGTGAAGAGGAGTGATGTAGTGTGGCAGGTGTGTAGGGTGACAGACGGGGGAGGTGGTAGATGGGTCTGCAGGATGGCTGGATGATCGGGTAGTATGGTTAGTAAGGTACTCAGCTTGTCGGAAGGGTCATCATTAGACTGGGGACAAATTGGGAAACCAGGTCATCGACCGGTCGATGTGAGTGAAGGGGAGTCAGTTCTGGAAGGCGTTATACCAGACATTTCTGTTCACAATCCCCTGTTGGGAGCCGTTCAGTTCTCTAACACAAAATTGAAGACATCTGCCCACCATTCCAAGGAGTAGAGGAATTCTTTGTTGGAAGTAGAAAGTTCTTACATAGTTCCCACTGTAATTTCCATAAGATCCCAATGCAAATCTCCAGCCTTACAGTTGGTCTCTGATGATCTAGACACCAAAAGATTTGGTCGATCAATTTTCAGCTGAACGCCCATTACATTACCAACAGCATTTTATATATTATGCACTTGGTCACGAGAATGTGAAAAATTCTGGATCTATGTAACTTAATTATATTGGAGAGAAGAACTTAATTTTGTGTAAATTAATTGTTCCAGAAAAAGCTTTGGATTAACTGACTTCCTTGTCAATGTTCACCAACATAACTTGAATGTTTTCTTATGAAGGTGTTATATATATGTGTTATATTGAAGCAATTGGTGTGCAGGTTGATTAGTTTTATCATGACACAAAGTTGGTAGTGAGAGAAAAAGTGATATCTATTTTTAAATTATGACTTCTGGCATTCCGCATTCATTAAAAAAAATGAGTCACACCATTTGAAACTTGCACTCACTGCCCTGGGAATGGAAAAACAGCAATTAGTAATGTTCTCACTTGTGACCTACATTTAGCTATGTGTTGGAGTTATTGGCTAGTCTGAGTGAGAGTGGCCAAGTTGTTAGAATAGGATTATTCATTCTGTGAAAGTGCAGTGAGAGATCAAATCACTATTCAGTGGACAGAACTGTTTATCAGGAGATGATTTGCACTCTGATTAAATTGAACCAGACGTAGGGCAGAAAGAAAATGTTGAAATGATGGGTCATTGCCAGATTATGGAAGGGAAGAAGGATGAAGTGGATCATTCAAGAATATGAGCTGAATTCGGGCAAGGGATATGGATGAGGTAGCCACCGGTGTTGGTGTGAAGACACTCCGAGTTGACCACACCTGACTAATGGTTCCCCTTCCCTTTGATGAATTGCTTAGCATGCCTTCAACTTCTCCTTTGTGTGGGAAGGGATGAAACAATAAATGGGCCTTGCCCATCATTCTGCATCCCATGAAGAAATTTTAAAAAGTTCATTTTTGGCATGAATCATTGAAACCTACAGGGAGGGACGAGCCAGTCAGTCTATGGTTTCTTGATCGGGTGTCTTTACTAAAGCAGTCGGAAAAATGCTTTATTCTCCCTCATTGTGCTTGAGTTGGTGCTTCAAATATGAATACACCATCTGTTCATGTTTACCGTGTCAGCTTCACTGAGTGACAACAGCTGCACCTTCAAATCAGTTGTCATTATTCAAGTCTCACTCCCAGTATAGTAGGCCACAGACTGTCATCTGGGTACAGTGCTAATGGCCTGTTGCATTGGCAGAGGTGCCATGTTTTGTTGAAATATTAAACCTGGAGGAGACAGGATTTCTATTGCCGTGATCGCTAACCATATATAGGATTAAATTAGATTCCCTACAATGTGGAAACAGGCCTTTCAGCCCAACCAGTTCACACTGATGCTCCGAAGGGTAACCCACCCAGACCCAGTTCCCTCTGACTAATGAACTTAACACTATGGGCAATTTAGCATGGCCAATTCACCTGACCTGCACATCTTTGGACTGTGGGAGGAAGCCCATGCAGACACAGGGAGAATGTGCAAACTCCACACAGAGATCGCCCGAGGCTGGAACCAAACCTGGGATCCTGGTGCTGTGAGGTAGCAGTGCTAACCACTGAGCCACCATGTTCATCGCTGTTTCTGTGACCTCGCTGTACTCAAATTGGTTGGCACACATGTTCCATTACAACAGCACAAACTGCATTTCACTTGTAATTAATTGGCTACAAAGTCTCATAGGACATTATGGCAGTGTGAGTGATGCAATTTAAAGGTTAGGTCATTCTTTTTTCTTTAACTCACTTCTGTGACAAGAACCTCAGTATTATGGGCCAGGCTAGACCCCCTCAAAGTATTTTAATAAGGTCGCCGGGACCATAGCTTTTCTTATTTTAAGGGCAGATGTGAAGTGGATTATCCAAGTCTGATGTAGCTGGTCAAACCACCCAGCTTTAAGCAAAACAGAATTTATTTAGACACGACAGTTGAAACACAAACAAAAGGAAATGGAATCTAGAATAACTTAATTATTGGAAAACTCAACTGACCTGACACAGCAACTTAACTAAAGAGCTGTTCCAATTTCAATAACATCCCACAAACACACCCCTTGGCAAAAGATAAATTCAAACACGAGTTCTTACAGGCAGGTGAGACTTCAGAGAGTGAAGCCAGCCAAGAATCATCCGATGAAGCACAGAACCTTTTTGCACTGTAGCAGGTTCTGCTACAGCTACCAGCAGCCTCTCTGCTACAACTAAACCAAACTCGGAAAAACCTAAACTGACAGAACTGCCCGCTCCGTTGCCATTGTCAAACGAGGGTCTTTCCAGACAGTTCGGCACCTCTGCCTTTATGACCTCTCTTAAAGAAACCCAAGGACAAAATAATCTTGTTAAAGTGACAGCATCATCACACAGCGCATAATGTTAATACACAGAGGGTTTAGGTAACTTGATGTAACTACATACGAAGGTGGTCATCAGAACGAGGGCAATATTGGCTTTAGTTTTCCACCATTTGTCTAAAGATTTATGCACAATGGTCCTGAAGTATAGTCAATTTCCAGCCACTAGCAATTCCAATTTAAATAAAAATATCCCAAACTCTATTCACATTCACGCTTTGAAATTGATGACCTTTTTACAAAAGACTCTTGGATGAAAGGAAATATTTTTTCAATATTAAGCCCATCAAAACCTTTCAGAAAATTATAAACAAAACCCCAGTAAATGCCCTCTTTGCCTAACCTGTCCTGTCCTGAATAGTTGAATGTCTTTCAATTGTTTTACTACTAAACTGACAATTTCTAAATGTATGACTCACAATGCTTGCACAAGGCACATAAGGCTTGCTTTCGCAGACATGCTTTTTGTGCTAAAACAAAGAAAATATCATTCGAGCCACCAATTGTGAAAATTCACAATTATCATTGTTTGAGAATTATTTAATGAGATACTCATCACTTGTTTTCAAAAAATTCACTTTATTCATAAATGTTTAGAATTATACATGGTCATTCAAAGTTGACAAACCAAATCACCATCTCCCCATTACTTACTAGGTTTGCAATTACAGTTAATACTTACCAGACTCATTACATGCCAAATATATAATTTGAGGGATCTCACCCAGTTTCCAGCACCTCAATGTACTATGCTGAGGGACTGGGGGAATAAAGATGAGGAGTCAGTTTACCCCTCCTCAAACAGGAACTTAATAATTTAGGGTTTTTCCATCCAGAATTCTTAGGAATTGAGGAATCTCAGCTGGTGTCTAGATGTAACAGCCCTAAGGCAGATCCAAGCTGAAGATGGTGACTTGGATGTCTGCAAGGAGTCTTTGACCTCTGATCCTCTGCTGCCTGTGATTGTCATTCCTTTTATTCCACACCCTTCCTGATCGACAGCAAAATGCTTGACACAACAAGGAGAGAGAGGAGAGGGCTGCCTGACTCCAGATTTGATCTGAAAGCTTTGTCATTCCCATCAAGTGATTAAGATCATGCCCCTGATTTTTGTGTACAATGGTTGGATCTGGATATGCATTCCCCTCCTGAGCCACCATCCCTTCCCTCTTTAAAGAGTGCATTTATTGTGTACTGTGCAATATTCAGTTAAAGGCTTTCTCCAAGTCAAAACTAATGGGGAAGGTATCATTAGCAGCTGTATCTCTGAGTAACATAAGGTTATCAACAATCTACCTGTTCAGCATATAGCACGTCTGATCAGGGTGGATCACCAACTGCAGAGCAGATTATGATGGGTCACCAATTTCTTATTTCCTTCCACTTATTAAGAAGAATGATGTTGCCTTTCCCCAAACTGAAAAAAACCCAGTAAAACTGCTGGCTGAGACATTGGTCTGACTTGTTTTGTACACTTCGAAGCAAGAGGACCAGAATGTACATTTCCGTGTGCTCGTGATTTTTTAAATTGTTTATCCCTCGAGCGTCTTGTGGACCCTGACACGCAGCCAGCTAAAAGCACATCCTCAGGCAGTTCCATGAGTTCTGGCTCTTCAATCCAGCCTCACAGATCTCAATTTAACTACAACAGTAAGCCATCACTCTGATTTAGTTAGTGATTTATCCAAAGCCTCTTGATGTTCACAGTGAACAGTTCCTAACTGTGTGTCAGAGTGGTTTTACTGCTCTCCAATCTTTCTAACCCCCCTTTAAGTTCCTCAGTATGTTTTGTGGTCAACAGTTTCACATCTAGCTCCCATTTCACTACGTCTGTAGGTGACAGTCGGGGCACTGGTCAGAGATTAACAGTGGCTTGACATTGATGCATCAGAACATGAATGATAAAAAAAAGCAGCATGTTTCTCCAGGGACAGACAGACTCATTTGGCTTTGACCAGATTTACCGGCACAGCACAATATCAGAAGCTGCCGTATCGTTTGATGGCTTTAACCACTTTCACCATGCATCTAAACATCTGTCAACCTTGTCAAAACAACAAGTCACGATGATGATACAGTTGAGCACCAGCCAGATGACTGGTCTAGATGCCACCAGTCACGATAAGAGTTACTGAAGATCGGCCAGCTCCTTTATGTTATGAGCCAGGACATACATGTCAGTTAACCAGCTTGGAGAATTTTTTTAATACATTACATGTACAAGGTGGTGTGTGTTCATCACCTCCATAACCTCAGAGTTGTTTCCCTGCAGCAGAATGCACAGGGTGGAAGCACAGGAAACACTTTCTCCTGACCAGATCAATGGCACACACATCCACAATGGCAACTATGTCTGCAGGAGCTGAGGTAAGTCTCCATGTTTAACTGAGGCAGGTCTTCAAGATGTGGCCTGACTGACCACATAGATTTCAAACTTACCCTCATTCTGGATTTTCATCACCAAAGTCTTTCTCTGCTTCCAGTAAATGGTGTATTGTAAAAACATCCAAAAAAGTGATAGAGGAAAGCAGACACAGGACTCGCACAAGGGCTGGTTAACCACCAAGAATAGGCGTTTGCAAAAACTGAACACTGTAAGTCTTCTGGGTGCTGCAACTCTTACTTCTTCCTGGTAGTCAGCAAGTGTTTGAGTGGGAGCCTGTGCGATGAAATCTAATTTCAACACACTATGTTTGGAAAATGAAAGATATTGAGATCACAGTGATTGGTTTGTGGCAGATTAACAATTTAGACCAAAATATTATCTTTGCAGTCAAGGTTACAAGTTTTCTAAATGCCATATAGACATCTGTCCTGAATAATATAAGATTCTGCCCAATAGTCTCCACTTCTTCTCTGAACTATAACCTTGTTTTGTCTCAAAGAAGAATAAAGAACAGTACAGCACAGGAACAGGCCCTTCGGCCCACCAAGCCTGTGCCAACACATGACTCCTTTCCAAACTAAAAACCTTTTGCCTCCTAAGTGGTCTGTGTCCCTCTATTCTCTGCTTAATCATTTATCTGTCAAGATGTCTCTTAAATGTTGCTATTACATCTGCTTCTACCATCTCCTTTGGCAACACATTTCAGGCACTGACCACCCTCTGTGGTAAACTTGCCTCTCATATCTTCTTCAAACTTTCCCCCTTTTACCTTAAACCTATGTCCACTAGTAATGGACATTTTTACCCTGGGAAAAAGACTCCAACTATTCATTCTATCCATGTCTCTCATAATATCCTGAACTTCTATCAGGAGACCCCTCAGCCTCCAATGTTCAAGTGAAAACAAGTCACATTTGTCCAATCTCTCCTCAATTCTAATGCCCTCCAAACCAGGCAGCATCCTGGTAAGCCTTTTCTGTACCCTTTCCAAAGGCTCTGCATCGGTTTGGTAATGTGGTGACCACAACTGTACACAATATTCCTAATTGAAAAGTGTGGCGCTGGAAAAGTACAGCAGGTCAGGCAGCATCCAAGGAGCAGGAGAAATAATGTTCGGACATAAGCTCTTCATCAGGAATGAGTCTCTGATTCGACTCTAATCTCCAGCATCTGCAGTCCTCACTTTCTCCTAGTTGACAATTTTCCGAATGTGGCCTAACTGAAGGTTTATACTGTTGCAACATGACTTGCCAATTTTTAAACTCTATATCTGACCAATGAAGGCATGCATGCCATCTGCTTTCTTGCACACTGTAGCGATTGGAACAAGGGCCAGGTGGATATCATTGAAGTTGAGATCCTTGATTGGTCCAGGTTAACAACCCCAATCAGGGAGCCCTAACTGACAGAGATAAACAGGCGATATTATTTCCCCGTCCAACTTTATTTTGATTTAATCCCTGCCCTCCCCTTCACTGTTTGATCACGCAGCATTGCCCTTTGATGTGAAGGGCACTGCTTGTCACTGGCCATTTGGGTGTTTCCTTTCTTCCTGGTGGTGGAAATTGAACAAAGATTTATGCGCCTTGTATCTCTCACTGTGTCTCATACCTGCACACACACAACATGGGTGCCAGGGAAAAATAAGCACTACCGTAGTGAGGCGGTAGTGTGGGGTTTAAAAAAAGAAAAAAAATATACAAACAGGCGATTCAGAGAGTCTCCTCATTCTAGGGACTGGCTCTGAGTTTGCTGGTCAGAGCCTATGTACTGTCTACAAGTAAATAAAAGATGACTTGGTGATGTGATACCTGCTTCCTTGGAGTTATTTCAACTACTTATGTTGCCACTTGCATAGAATTATGGACCTGCATACCTAGATCCCTCTGTCTGATAATGTTTTAAGGGCTCTGTCTGACTGGTGATTTCCCATGCAGTCAATTGACAATCTATTCAGTTTTGGGAAATAGCATTCAATCAAATTTCTTCTTGCGCATTCTCTTGGGCTGGGGAAGGTTAGTGAAAGAAGTGTTTGATCAGGGCAAGTTCAGGAGGAAATATTTTGAAAATGTGAAGCTCAGAATTATTTGTATGTGGCTTAAACAAAATGGTTAGTTATTGGAGAGTTGCTACCATGCCCAATTAAACTGGTAGTGAAGGATCATTTGGCTCATGCTTCTGCACTATCTAAGTGCACTGGAGTCACCGAAAGCTTTACCAATAGGGAGCAGCAAAGAGCAAATGCAATCAAGCATAACTGCAAAAACAGCACTTGACTGAAAAAACTACTGAGCTAGTCAAGTATGGCGATCGATCTAAGTGTTAAAAATACCATGAAACAAGAGAGATTAAGAGTAAGAACAGCAATGCTAAAAGATGGACAGCCTTCATTGTGTTTAGAATCAGTCCCAGTTTTATTTGAGCATTGCACAAAGGTCAATTGTTTGTTCATTGCCTACTGATTCTTCATCCTGAACCATTTCCCCAGGCAGCTTCTTTTTTCCCCAATCGGTATAGTTTATTCAAGTCTACTCCAACCAGAACAAAATTTGAACGTGCTTTGTTGGTACCATCCTACCCCATAGGCTAGCCATCGAGCCCACTGAGCTAATCAGCTCCTTGGATTTTGGTTCACAAGTTGAAGAAACAGATTTCTGTTTTCCACAAGTTTAATTAGATTGCACCTCAGAGCGAAAAAAAAAATCGATACCTCAGACTCACACTTTTCAAGCCTGTCAGGAAGCAGACAGCTTAATAACAGAGAAGTGTAAAAATCTCTAAAAGCATCCACACTGGGGAGAACTGCAGGATGCTATTCAGAATTGAAAGCGAGTGCTTTCATGTAAAAGTAGAGAAACCCAGTTGAAAATGAACCCTTTCGGAGCCAACAAAGGGAAAAGTAATCACAACATTTCAAAGAAAGAAGCACAGCAGGCTGTGGCTATCATTTGACATTAGGGAATACAAATGCTGAGAAAGGTTCTTTACAATCATATGTGGTACAGACGTTCCCAAGGGGAGCATAATAGCAGCAGCATGGATTAGAGTTGTGCATTGTGACTATGCAGAAATCCCTAGGCAGCTGACTCCCAGGAATTGCCTGAGAAGTTGAAGTCTCTTTGACACCATTACCCAGCATCTGGGACCCCTTCCCCCCAAAAGAAAGTCCCCAACTTGAGTTACAGCCAATTATATTACCACCCCTAATTATCAACATTCTGAGAGTTAGCATTGACCAGAAACTGAACTGGACAAGTTAAATAAATACTATGTCCATAACAGCTGTTCAGAGACTGGAAATCCTGCAGCAAATAACTAACCTCCTAACTCCCCAAACTCTGTCCATCATCTGCAAAGCACCATTCAAGAGTGCGATAGGATGGTCCCCACTTGCAGCCCCAGCAATGCTTAAGAAGCTTCACTCCATCCAGGACAAAGCAGCTTATTTGATTGGCATCACATCTACTCCATCTGGGAGGATTTTGCTTCAGTAGACTACCTTTTGGGTTCACTTCATGCTCAGGGATTTTCAGCCGACTATGTCCAATATTTTATTAGATTTAGAAGGTGTCTTATGTCAAATGGATGGCACATTGATACAATTGGAGATCATTAAGAGGCATGGCCAGAGCTTTCATGATGTTTAAAATGTGTATATGCCCAAAAGGCTTAGCTTCAACAATTGTGAATTTTCTGAAGAATAATTTTCTGGGACGCAATGGAACAAGGATGCAATGACGCTAGACATTCCAAAAGCACAGTCCATTAAGTAGTTTCACACTCTAGAATTAGTTCCTGGTCTATCAAAGATTTCCTAACCGGGTAAACTAACAGGCAATTTTGTTTTTTGCCTCAATTGGCAACTACAACTGAATGCTTGAAACAATTCACCAAGAAGTTGAAAGGATAGTGCTTGGACTCACATCAGGAAAATGCTTTTCAAAAGATCCAGCACAAGTTGCTGCCCACTCGCTCACTACAATTATCCTTTCGAATCATTATCGCTGTGAATGCTTTGAATAGAGACATAGAAGTAGTATTGTTACAGGAATAAGCTGATGGGCGTATTACACCTCTAGAGTATTGGGAGACATGGAAATATATTATTGGAGTTATAGAGAATGAGGGTTTCCTGATAACTTGGACATGAAAGAGATTTTCAGACTGTATCCTTGGCCCATAAATGCTCATAGAGATGGACCAAACACCTTTGGTCTTACAACTAAATGATGGATTGAGGATTACTAAGTGCAGAGCCAAGGATCGGTTGCCAGTTGGGTTGCCAGTGATGTCAAAAGCGATTGTGGACTTCATAGTTGTTAGTGAAGTTGTGCTATTTGCAGGCCCGAAATGTGTGAGTCACTGAGAACCCATCCAGAGTTTGTGAACAAGTGGGAACAGAGCTCTTTATGTTTGAAAGGTTGTTCACCTTAGTGCTGTTGACTGCTGTTGGAGAACAACCTTTGGCCAGAATTTCTGTGTTAGTAATGTCACTGGATAATTTCCATCTAACTGAGAGGTCAGGCAGCTCCTCATTATAGAATGTCATCCAAATTAATATTCCCAACATGTTGCTATGCAGCACAGGAGCATCTCTCAAAAATTAGGGCACTGTTGACTATTTTTTTCCATGTATAGAGGGAAAGGAGTTGCACACCATCACCACAGATGCAGTTATGACAATCTTACATGAAATATTCGCTGTACGTAGAATCCCTGACATAAAAGCATGTGGAAGAGGGGTAGAAAGAGGCCACTTGGCCCCTTGAACCAGCTCCACCACTCAATAAAGTCATGACTGAATTGTCTGTTTCAAATTCCACATTCCCATCTGTCCAGGTAACCACTGATTCCCTTATCTGACAAGAATTCATCTACCTCTGCCTTTAAAAATTATTCAGTGACACTCACTTCAACCACATTCTGAGGCATAAAGTTCCAAAGTCTCATGAACCTCAAAAGAAAAAAAAAATTCTCTTCATCCAAGACATAAAAGGGTGACAATTTTAATCATGTCAAACAATGGACCACAGTTTGCTAATGAGCTTTTCAGCTGGTTTGCACCCACTTCTGGATTTGAACATGGAATGAGGTCCCCAAGAGATCCAGAGTTGAAAGGAGAAGTTAGCATGGGATCGTAGTGGCGAAAACCCTTTTGAATAAGAATACTGACTTTTATACGGCCTTGTTAAGCAATCAATTCAGCTCTGTGGCTATTGAGATCAACGAAGCTAATGTGTTGAAAACTGAAAACTCAATTCTTTATCTGACCAAACAGAGTGACTCCACAGTTGAGTCCATGGGATGAAAAGAATGTTTTTAAGAATGACCGGTCATACTGGGAATAATAGCCTCTCCACAATAATGCTTGATGGTTGCACAATTGTGCCAAGAGATAGTGGACCATCAGCAATGGTATCTTATCCATACAACTGAGGGAGTTGCATGGAAGATCCATAAGAAACTTGTTCTCATTGTAAAACAATCATCCACCATTGTTTGACTGGGACAAACACAATGAGGAACATCATGATGGCAACAGTCTGCAAACCATGCAAGGTCAAGGTTAGAATTGAGTTGAATAGCAATGTTCCCTCCAAAGCTGCACAGACAGTCTGCACACAGTGATCAGCCAATCATTCAATTCTCCGGACACAATGTGTGCTCAAAGATTTGTAAAACTCCAACTGAATTGTGAAGTCAGAAAGATGATTTTATGCATGAACACATAAATGTTAACTATGGGAGAAGATGAAGTGTTGGTGTACAATCTAATGGTTCTGAGAGGGTTAATGCTGGAGCCTGCATTAAGTTCCACCTAATATGATGATGTTATGTTGGTTTAGGTGCGGATAGGGAGAATATTTTAGGATCTCATGGACTGCCAACCAAAATCTATTGGCCCGGTCATAGACTTAGTGACATCTAACAAATTAATGTAACTTGAACCTAATTGCTATCATGTAATAAACTTCAACTTGATAAAATAAGAGTGTCTTCCTGTTAAGACTCAATGGTAGTTGGTCCTCTATCACTGTAAAGCAATTAGGTCTTTAGACCCAGTCACAGAAAAGCGGACTGGTGAAAATATTGTCTACACACAAACACCAGAGAATGCCTAAAAGGTTGCACAGTGGCACTGCTGATTCACAGTGCCAAGGTCCCAGGTTCGATTCCAGCCTCGAGCAACTGTCTGTGTGGAGTTTGCGCATTCTCCCCGTGTCTGCGTGGGCTTCATCTGGGTGCTCTGGTTTCCTTCCACAGTCCAAAGATGTGCAGGTCAGGTGAAATGGCCATGTTAAATTGCACATAGTGTTAGGCGCATTAGTCAGAGGTAAAGATAGGATTGGGGGATGGGTCTGGGTCGGTTACTCTTCAGAGGGTCGGTGTGGACATGTTGGGCCAAATTGCCTGTTTCCACACTGTAGGAAATCTAATCTAAAGAAACATATTAAAGTCTTGTCCTTCTATATCAATGTTTGTGACCGCAGGACTTATCAAACACTTTACAATCAATAAAGTGAAGTCACAGTTAAATGTAGGAAATGCAACAGCCAATTTGAACACAGTAAGCTCCCACTCACAGCAAAAAAATTTTGACCAGATAGTCTATTTCAGTAATGTTATTTGGAGAATAAATATTGGCCAGAACTCCGGTGTTCACTTTTCAGTAATGTCACTGAATAATTTACATCTAGCTGAGAGGTCAGGCAGCTCCTCATTATAAAATGTCATCCAAATTAATGTTCCCAACATGTTGCTATGCAGCGCAGAAGCACATCTCAGAAATTAGGGCACTATATTTACATCTTCCCTCTATTAAAATAAATTTGAATTTATTAATTTCAACCTTGATGACTAAATTCTTGATGTGTGCTCTCCCTGCACAGCACTATCAATAGTCAGGATAAACTTTACTTCCCGCTCCTCGACCTAATGCAAACCAGAGCAGCTACACGTTCATTAATCACTTTCTAATCAGAGCGGTTGCCTCCTAAGGGCTACAAATAGCGCCCAGCAATTTAAAACCAGCCCAGTAATGACAAAAAATTGGAGCGCAGCGGAGAAAGTAGAACGTAGGATGCTGGATTTAATGACAACTTACTCCCGTTTGTAGTAGATGCCACAAAGACGGAAGGAACATTAGAGGTCTTAGAGACATCAGGCAAATCCAGCCATGGGATGAAATACGACCAATATTATAGTCATTCATGAGCACAGAAAGATGATGCTTAGGAAGTGTCAAAACAAGGAAAGATGATTGTCCTCAGATTATATCTGAGTCTAACACATTATGTTGTTCTACAATATTTGTGACTGAGTTTCAATTATTCACAATGCTACATCATGCTTTTGCGCACCTTTCTTATATTAAGATCAATGACAGTCCTAGGAAGTGATGCATATCACTTGCGTGTTGACCAAATTTTACTGAAAAAGATCTTGATTAAATGGGTTAATGGGTTGAAAAATGGCAGATGGAGTTTAATTTGGATAAATGCAATATCTTGCATTTTGGTAAAACAAACAGGGGCAGTGTTATACAATTGTATACTTGTATCTGTTATACACACTTATACACATGGTAGGGCCTTGGGCAGTGTTGTAGAACAGAGAGAACTAGGTTTTCAGGTGCATAATTCTTTGAGGTTTGTGTCACATACAGATGGTGTGGTTAAAGAGGTGTTTAGCGTGCTTGCTTTCATTGCTATGAATCCATGACTCTATAATATTGTTAATCTGGCTTTATTCACTGGTGAAAATAGTGCACAAGAGAAGAAGCTAGTACTTGTCATGTGCTGAAACTATCGAAGTACTTTACAGCTTAGATTATGAGAATGTTGCATCAAGAGAAAAAGAGACTGAGAAACACACACACACACATACACAGTCACTAATGTGATCAGGGGTTTAGGCATAATACAAGTGTGGAAGGACCAAAACTGACTGGGATCTGAAATGCGTTGTCTCAAAGTTTGATGGTAGCACATTAAATAGAAGATAAGTGCTGATGTACTGCAAACATTGAAAGGATTGGATTTAACATTCCTAATGCAGTTCCAGCCTATCATTTGGAGAACCAGCAGAAATTGAGGTTGCTTTGTTTGGGGGAGGCCTGCCCAAATTATAAAACTGTCAAGTGTTTGGCTTTCGACCTTCCAGGGATTTTGGGCCAATGGTAGATATTCTGCTCCTGAGAGCTGTCAGACAGTCAGAGGCTGGCTGTATCTCTGTACAGGTTGCATCACTGGGAGCAGTGGATATTGCCAGTATTGCACGGGATCTCTAGCAGAGATCATCACAGGATGTCCCAAGACTAATGAATGGTGCAGTCAGAGGGTCATGGAGAGAGCATCATAGTGAACAGTAATAGAGGGAGTCAGATGCTACAGCCTAGCCACAGACTTGCCACAGCCAGTTCTTCCATTGAAAAGTTAATCCTCAGGTAGGCTGGAGTCATGTTTCATTGGAGTTTACAGGGCAGCCTTCATGAAGTGTGGAAAAGCTATAAAAGTGAAGGAACATTTCTGAGTTGAGAATGGTGCTGGATATTGTTCAATGACCATCAAATGCCGAAACTAACTTCCAATGTTATAAAGGAGGGAAGGTCACTGGTGAAACATCTGAAGGTGGCTGGGGCTGGGATATAATCCAGAGGAACTGCTGCAGAGATGTCTTGGGGGGTAAGCCGATAAACCTCCAACAACATCAATCATCTTCCTTTCTCCCGGGAGTGATTTCAACCAGTGGAGAATTTCTCCCATTCACCTCACTGTATGACCTCCGGGTCCCATTGACTCCAGTTTTGATAAAGCTCCTTGACATCATACTCAATTGAATGCTGCCTTGATGCAGTCACTCTCACCATACCTCAGGAGTTCGGTTTTTTGTCTATGTTCAGACCAAGGCTGTCATGAGATCAAGAGTTAGGTGCCTAGGTGCCCTTGGAAGAACACAAACTAAGTGCTGATTACTAACGCATTGATGGCATCTACCATTGCTTTTCTCATTTGAGGAGGGTGGGAATTATTCTGCTTTACATGCATGGGATGCCCCTGGCCAATTTTCCACATTCACCAGGTATATGCCAGTGTACTGGATGTACTGGAAAAGCTTGGGCTAGGAACATGACTAGTTCTCAAGCATTATCACAATGGGGAGGGAGTAGTGTAGTAATAATATCCAATCCTAGGCAAAAGTCCTTGTGACGGGTTCATATCCCATTTGAATTAAATAAAAACCTGCTATTTTATTTTCAGAAATGCTGGCCTAATTGAATACCATGTAAGCACTATTGATTGATGTTAAAAATTCATCTGGTTCACTAAATGTCCTTTTAGAAGGAAATCAACTATTCCAACTTGGTAGGGATGATGTGTCTACAATCCCAATGTGATTTAATCTGGACTGCTGTCTGATATGGCTAAGTGAGGCATTCCATTAAAGGTCCATGAGGGATGGACAACAAATTCTAAGCTTGTCAGTAATGCCCATCTTCCAGGAAAGGCTAAAAAAAAAAGTTGTGTCCATCTCTTCAAGTGTTTGACACTCTGTGTGTTGCAGTATACCTATGTTTTTGACAATCACTCCATCTGCACCACTAAATCTCATTTCTCTAGATTATAGTTTCTACTCCTTCAGTCATGGCAGATGACCTGATAAGGTAGTGACCTCGGCATTGTTTTCAAGCTTAAATTCAAAGGCTGTCCAATCTTATAAACAAATTCAGTGAAACCTGGATCATTAGGATCACCAATTTCTCCCATAGATGCTCCAGTTCCCTTTTTAAAGGTGATTGTTGTACAATATTAAAGTCTTTGCATGTACGGCCTATGCAGTCTTTGCAGCTCTGTAACTCCATGCTACTTCAGCACTTTGTGTTTGATCTCGAATTGAAAGGTTAATTGAATGATTTATTTATTGTCATGTTTATCTTCAAGATACAGTGAAAAATGTTTTGTCACCACAGTCCGGTACCATTGTGAGGTACAATAAGGATAAAAAGAAATTACTTAAATAAGAGTTCATCCTCTGATCAAATTGGAGTTTTGTGTACGGCAACAAGGCTTCTGCAAGATCTCTGCAAAATGTTCTAGTTTTCAAGGAGTCCCATTCTGGGAACAACAACAATGACTCCGATGCCCCACGAGAACACAGCTGCCAGCTCGCCAATGCTGCCAAGAGTCCAGGTTCAGAGCCAACCTCTGCCAGGAGCTCTCTCTCCAGCCCTACTGCCACCAGGAGTCCAGGCTCCAGCCCTACTGCCACCAGGAGTCCAGGCTCTAGCCCTACCCCTACCAGGAGACTAGGCTCTGGCCCAACCCCCACCAGGAGACCAGGCTCTGGCCCTACCCCCATCAGGAGACCAGGTTCTGGCCCTACCACCGCTAGGAGACTAGACTCTGGCCCTACCACCACTAGGAGACTAGACTCTGGCCCTACCACCACTAGGAGACTAGGCTCTGGCCCTACACCACCAGGAGACCAGGCTCTGGCCCTACCCCCATCAGGAGACTAGGGTCTGGCCCTACCACCACCAGGAGACCAGACTCTAGCCCTACCACCACCAGGAGACCAGGCTCTAGTCCTACCACCACCAGGAGACCAGGCTTCGGCCCTACCTCCACCAGGAGACCAGGCTCTGGCCCTACCCTCACTAGGAGACCAGGTTCCAGCCCTACCACCACCAGGAGACCAGGCCCCGGCCCTACCACCACCAGGAGACCAGGTTCCAGCCTTACCACCACCAGGAGACCAGGCTCCGGCCCTACCACCACCAGGAGACCAGGCTCTGGCCCTACCACCACCAGGAGACCAGGCTGTAGCCCTACCACCACCAGGAGACTGGCCCTACTGGTGCTAGGAAACCAGATCCCGGCCCTACTGGTGCCAGGAGTCCAGGCTCTTGTCACAACCAGAACCGGCAAGAGTCCTGGCCATGCCACCGACACCACTCCAGCCTCAAAGGTGTTGAAGAAAGAAAAAAGAAAAGACAAAAGCTGAAAAGTACAAAGGGCAAACAATGCCAGTTGCCTAGAGCAGATGGGCTCTGGGTGAGCCCGAACATTAGCCACTGTGTTGGTGCCATCTTGGACACTTGAGGCAAATTTTGAGAAGCAAAGCTGGGGTGACATTGTGGCTCAGTAGTTATGCTTCTGCCTCACAGTGCAAGGTACCCTCATCAGTCAGTGTGGGGTTTGCATGTTCACTATATCTGTGTGGGTTTCTGTGGGGCTGAGATGGGTAGGTCAGGCATGGTAAAAGCAAGTTTATGGGGATAGGATAGAAGAGGTCAGGCCTTAGTAAGATGCTCTTTTGAGGTCAGTGCAGACTTGATGGGCTGAATGGCCTATTTCCAATTCTACGTACCTGAAGAACTATCACATTCAGGAAGTTAAACATTATATTCTGAACAGCCCTTCACTGATCTTGAATCTGGAAGGGTTTTTTTTCCCCCAGTTCTTCTCAATTCACTAAGTAATCTTATTATTGCAAAAGTATTTTAACTCTTTGAAATTTCAGTATTGTTTTAAATCTGTTATTCTTGCACCTTGTGTTTACCAATGCTGTTTTAAATTGATAGACTCTGTGCAACATCCTTTTGTTAATTAAGTTTTTAAATCCTGCATTTCTGTCGCATTGTATCAAATTCTTTTATAAAGCTTACATTCTGTTAAGGAACTGTTTTGCATTCATTGTAGTTTCCAAGAAATTATATCTGTTTCTTTGTAATATTATATCTCTGTACTGCTTATTGGACTTTTCCATTGATTTTAGTGTTCTATACCTTTGTTAACTAACAAAATGGTGGCTACCTCTTCTAGGGTTTTCCCACCTTCTGCAGCCAAGTTGGTGGGTTTGCCTGTTTTTCACTATTTTGCAGATTAGAAAACCAAGCATTTACTTTTACAAATTTTGAAAAACGTTCTCTGGCTATGACCTTTATAAAACTGCCTGCAAAGGCATCGCACGATGGGGGTAGCACAGTGGCTCAGTGGTAAGTACTGCTGCCTCACAGCGGTAGGGACCAGGGTTCAATTCCAGCCTGAGGTGACTGTCTGTGTGCAGTTTGTACATTGTCCCTGTGTCTGCATAGATTTCCTCCAGTTGTCCTGGTTTCCTCCCACAGTCCAAATATGTGCAGGTTATGTGGATTGGCCATGCCTAGGTGTCCATAGTGTGTAGGCTAGGTGGGCTAGCCATGGGAAATGTAGGGTTACAGGGATGGAGTCGGGAGGTGGGTCTGGAAAGAATGCTGTTCGGTGGGTTGGTGTGGACTTGATGGGCTGAGTGGCCTGCTTCCACACTGGCAAGATTCTGTTCAAATTGAATTGCAGGAGTCTTATTCCATTGTGAGTTAATTATCCACCACAAATTGATTTTCATGAATCAAATAAGGAAATTGATAATGTAAAGTAGGGATTTTAGACAATTCTAACCAGTTTGGTCCACAGAAATTCAAAGCCACAAACTTTCTTTGCACAGAGAGTTGATTAGACCAATCAAACAGCTTTCTCAACCTGTCTGTCCCCTTTTTATAATATATTTAATTGACAAGTTTGGATGTGGTATGACACATCTTCAGAGTGTGTGGGACCTCAACCGAGATCCACTGAACTAGAGGTAGGGACACTTCAACTTTATCACAAGACCCTCTGTTCCACTTTTATTGGTCCAGACAACAGTTAATCAATTTAAATTATCTGTATTCATTCAAATGAAAACAAAATACTACGCGTACCAGAAGTCTAAAATATAAACAGAAAATGCAAGAGAAACATAGCAGGTCTGGCAACATCTGTGGAGAGAGAAACAGAGTTAATGTTTCTAGCCCATTATGGCTCTTTTTTTGGAAGATAGTTTGGAATTGGAAACAGTAATTCTTTCTCTCTTCACAGATGCTGCCAGAATTGTTGGGTTTCTCCAGTATTTCTGTTCTGATGATCATCTGTAGCCATTCTAATTCAATTACTTGCTAATTTAACAGATTTCTCTATTCTAATATTTTATTAACATTAACCATTCATTAAAAAAGAACAAAGAAAAGAGAAAGAAACAAACTTTTTGGTTCATTCAATGTCTTGCCTTTTAATGTAGCCAATCATGAGCAAAATTATGTTTCTGTTCCGCAAGTGACAATGTAATAATCTTCCACATTCTGCCTTCAAGAATCACAACACATTCAATTTTCCATGTTCTTTTAACATATTTAATGGTTTCTGAGGGAAAGAATGTCTCTTTTGGAAACTATCTTAAAATTGGTTAATCATGTCAATTTTTTTAAATTTTTGAAATCTCTTTTTCCAAGATTTTCTTCACGCTAGCAAGATTGTCAACACTCAACTATTTCTCTGTGACAGTAAATGTATATTACTCAAAAGAAAATAATTATCCTCACAACTTTCCATGGGAAAATCCTTTTTTCTCAGATTGCCCCAGTATCAAATCTCTTCCAGAAAATTAGACAAGTTCACCTCTGTGCCTATTGCTTCCACTGATGCCAGTATTTCAGCAGCTAAGGTATTTTTAACACTACTTTTTAATCTCTCTTACAGCCTCATCGGTCTTATCTATCTTTAAAGCCCACACCCATCAATCAAAATGACTATATTTAATTCTTTTGAACTCAACATAAGTCTGACCTGGTTCCTTCTTGATGTTTCTGAACCACTGTATACACGCTTCTGGTAGCAATTCATAAGCTCTTAAAATGGCCTGTTTGACCTCTTCAAAATCTCTTGACCCCTCATCTGACAGCACGGCAAATACCTCAATAGCTCTGCCTACCAGTTTAGTCTAAACTAGCATTACCCATAAATCCTCAGACCACTCCATCTGCCTAGCTAATTTTTCAAATGAAATTAAGAACGCTTCAACATCTTTCTCATCAAAATGTGGCAGAGTTCTAACATATTTGTATATATCACTACCTTCTCTTATAAGCTCCACCATATTAACTTGACTTTGCTGACTAAGTGTTGAAAAGGTGTTGCTGGAAAAGCGCAGCAGGTCAGGCAGCATCCAAGGAGCAGGAGAATCGACGTTTCGGGCATGAGTCCTTCCTGAAGAAGGGCTCATGCCCGAAACGTCGATTCTCCTGCTCCTTGGATGCTGCCTGACCTGCTGCGCTTTTCCAGCAACACATTTTTCAGCTCTGATCTCCAGCATCTGCAGTCCTCACTTTCTCCTTTGCTGACTAAGTTGCAACTTCTCCAGTTCAAATTCTCTCTCTTTCTTTTTCCTCTCTTTCTCTCTCTCTCTTCTCTCTCTTTGTTCAGCTATTAACCTTCTCTCCCTCTCCCTTTATCTTCTGACTCCATTTTCCTCAATTGTAATCTAGGTTTTACTAATTCTACTGCACTTGTTTGTTTCTCTGACACACCTGAGTGTTTGAGTAATTCCCTTGCAATTTCAGTTTTACTTTTGTCCTTGGTTAAACCCAATTCTAATCTCTTTGCTAATTCGAAGAGTGTGAGCTTTTTTCTTTCTAAACTTTCTTGGCAAATTTGGGAATCGTCTTTAAACCCCAGAACCTCTTTAGCAATTTTAAGAACTATTTCTCTTACTTTTAATTTAACCAACCACAAGTAAACAAAATTAGACAAATTGTCTCCTACATTTTATTTAAAGATCTAAGAGACTAGCCAGTTAGTGTTTAAATCTCCTGGGTTTTTTTTGTATCTCAAATCTACTCAAATCTGTCCAAGTCTCAGACTGGATCTGTCTAAACTTGTTCAAATCACAAATCCGAGACCCAAACTGTTCAAACCCTGGTGACGAGCTCCCAAGCGGTCATGATACAGGATAAGCCCCTCTACTAATTTAAATCCGACACACAGAGAAGCTCACCTTGCACTTAATCTGCTCGATTTTGCGAGGCAAAGAACTATCCCAGATTTCACTATTTAAAGTAATAATTAACAATTTTATTATTTAAGTCTAACAGAGAACATTAGAGCCACTATTTATAACTCCTTTCTCTTAAACCTATCTTTTACCTCTCACTCTACAATTCTGGTCCAATAAATAAACCCTGATTAAGATTTGCAAAACAAAAATTATGTTTCAAAACCAGTCAATTTTGCCAATTTGCCTTTGTAGAATTTTCTCTGTAGATTTTTCTAGGTCGGCTTTTCTTCAGTCTTCTGCTGCACAACCTTTGTTTAGATTAGGTTACTTACAGTGTGGAAACAGGCCCTTCGGCCCAACAAGTCCACACCGACCCTCTGAAGAGCAACCCACCCAGACTCATTCCCCATATTTACCCCTTCACCTAACACTACAGGCAATTTAGCTTGGCCAATTCACCTGACCTGCACATTTTTGGACTGTGGGAGGAAACCGGAGCACCTGGAGGAAACCCATGCAGACACAGGGACAATGTACAAACTGCACACAGACAGTCACCTCAGGCTGAAATTGAACCCTGGTCCCTACCACTGTGAGGCAGCAGTACTTACCACTGAGCCACTGTGCTACCTCCATTGTGTGATGCCTTTGGCAGGCAGTTTTATAAAAGTCATAGCCAGAGAATGTTTTTCAAAATTTGTAGAAGTAAATGCTTGGTTTTCTAATCTGCAAAAATGTGAAAAACAGGCAAACCCACCATCTTGGCTGCAGAAGGTGGGAAAACCCTAGAAGAGGTAGCCACCCTTTTGTTGGTTAGTAAAGGTATAGAACACTAAAATCAACAGGGAGAATGTGCAAACTCCATATAGTCAGTCACCAGAGGAGGGAATTGAACCCAGGTCTCTGGTGTTGTGAGGCAGCAGTGCTTGCCACCATGCCGCCCTTTCTTATGCACCTTTCTGGGAGTTATTCGGCGAGCAGTCTATATTTGTTGGTCTTCTTGGCAGTTCTCCCCTAACTGTTCAAAATGTCCAATTTTATTCCCCAAAACATTGGATCATTTCATTGGTTTGATGTCATCCCAAACAGTAAAATTCAAATTTGATTGGAATTTGCTATCTGGGGCATAATTTAAACTGATTGGCTGAATTTGCATTTGTTTTTGTTCCATGACAACGCAACTCCAGCTATTTGTTTCAACTAAATGTTACATTATTCAATTGTTCAAGACGCTCTGTGCTTTCAGTCAGTCCTCGCTAGCTTCCTTTCTCTCTTAAAGATACAGTGCACACCGACACCTTCCTAACACTTAACTGGCCAAGTTGATGGTTCATGGATAAAGATGTTATTTCTTCCTATTAAGAGAATGATTAATCCTGCTAAACTAGAATATCCATCTGGAAAATTGACATGTGAAGCATTACTAAAGGTAACTAATTTTACATCTTCTGGATCACTCAAAACTGGAAACTTGAATGCTCATCTCTCTGAAATTTACTTCTCCAATTATTTATTTATGCACAGAACCTCCTCAGCCACAGCATCCTTTTTATTGTGATACTCAGTTCCAGATTTCACAACAGTTATCAAGTCAAGTCAAATCGAATTCAAAGATCAATTTAACTTCTTAACGACACTGATTCTATCTTTCACTGAGAAGCTGGTTCTATTTATTGGGTTGTGATTGACATGTTCTAAGTAAGCTTAAAGATCCAAAGTCACCCCGAACTTACTGAATCCTATGTATTTAAAAGATCCCCAAAGCTTCACTACCAATCATGAAATGCATTTCTCAAATTCCACAGAAACTCCATACAGGAACTATCAATGTGATAATGAAAATGCCAACTAGCTTCTCCAAGTCAAGCATGGCTGGGTCTAATTTTAAATGAATGCAATCTGTTTTCAGCAGGACAAGCTAACTGAGAAATAGATGCATCATTCAATCCACAAACACAATTGTTTAATTTGCCATCTATGTCACAGCGTCAAAAATAACTTCCCTATTATATTTTATTCTGTCGTAATAACTGCAGCACTTATATTTACATTCTATTTACATATTTACAACTATTTACATTCCCAGCAAATATTCTACTGAAATTGGACAATGTTACTATGTGGCTACAAGAGCAGCTCAGGGGCTGGCAATTCTGCAGCAAGTAACTCAGCTCCTGACTCCTCAAAGCCTATCCACCATCTACAAGGCGCAAGTGGGAATGCGACAGAATACAACCCACTTACCTGAATGGGTGCTGCTCCAAAAACACTATAAAAGTTTGACACTATCAAAGCAATACACCTTTCTGGCTCTACATGTAAATCCACCCACTTTGTTCACCAGTGACATTCAGTAGCAACCGTGTGTTCTATTGACAAGAGACACTGCAAAATTCACCAAAGATCCTTAGGTAGCACTTCCAAATCCACAACCACTTCAATCTAGAAGGACAGGGTTAGCAGGTTACATGGAACAACACCTGAAATTCTCTCCCAAGCCACTCAAAATCCCAACTTGAAAATATATCGCTGTTCCTTCAGTGTCGCTGGGTCAAAATCCTGGAATTGCTTCTCTAACAATATTTTGGGTCTATCTACAATACATGGACTGCAGCAGTTCAAGATGACAGATTACTAAAATCTTCTCAAGGGCAATTGGTGTTTGGCAACGAAACCGAGCTTTACTGGCTTTATTGCCAAGCCCCAGGTCACAGAAGGATCAATCACAGATACCCACATCCAACAAATGAATTAAAAAGTTAAGATAATCTTCACTTTACCTACTATAAGGGAATCAACTAATATTTTAATAGCTAAGTCTATGTTTGAAGTTCTGATCTATCAGTCTGACTTTAGCTTGAGACAGACCATTCAGAAACATTTTGTCTGTACATGTCTCAAGCCTATTATCTGGCACCTCAGTGTATACACCCAACGATTTCTCCAAATCTTCTTGTTTGGCTGAAAAGCTCAAATTTTCTGAAACATTAGCTTTAATTAATGCGTTTCTCTCAATATGCAGAGCACTCAGATGCCTAGAGAAAGTGAAGCTAACTGTCTTCCTTTCACAAGCCAGCAGATAACCAGTCATTACTGAAGATTTTTGTTGGATTTCTCCCAAAAACAAATTAATATGAACTGTAGCTCACAACCATTTTCCGTAAGTTCTTTCAAAGGATTACCCCACGGCAGGGCAGATGTTCATTTGCAATGAGTTGGTTCAGCTAAGCTGTTGAGAAGCATCTCAATTAAGATTGCATAATTTCTTTCACCAACACTTTCCTTCCAGATTATTAGCTCTTTGCCAAAGTCAAAAGGGATTTGCACATTAATTGTTCAGTTTCACAGTCATTGGTTAGAGGCACAGCTCAAAGCAATTACTGGAAGAAAATAGCTGACTGTCTCTAGGCTTGGGTTAATTTGTTGCAGAGAGCCATTGAGACAGACTCTGCTTCTTCCAGTCTGGAAAACCTTCCTCTCTTTTTCATTCAGACACGTAAGCTCATCAGCTGCCCAGGTGTCAATCAGAGAATTGACTTCAGCTAATTACCTTTGGCATCACATATATTCTGGGATATGTGGTGCTGGAAAAGCCCAGCCAGTCAGGCAGCATCCAAGGAGCAGGAGAATCGACGTTTTGGGCATAAGACCTTTGTCAGGAATGGCTTATGCCTGACACGTCGATTCTCTTGCTCCTTGGATGCTGCCTGACCTGCTGTGCTTTTCCAGCACCACACTCTTGACTCTGATCTCCAGCATCTGCAGTCCTCACTTTCTCCTACATCCTGGGATATGACCATCGACAACAATAGAGAACCTAACCATCTCCTCTTGAAGGCCAATGACATTACCATCACCAATTTCCACATTATCAACATTCCAGGGATTACCATTGACCAGAAAATTAACTGGACCAGTTATATAAATACTGTGGCTACAAGAGCACTTCAGAGGCTAGGAATACTATGGCGAGTAATTCACCACTTGCCTATCCAACATCTGGAATGCAAAAATCAGGAGGGTGACAGAATACTCCCCAGTTGCCTGGATGAGTACAGCTCCAACAACATACTGGAAGCTTGGCACTATCGAGGACATAGCAACTCATTTGATTGCCACCACAATATTCACTTTCTTCTACACTAATGCATGACGGCAGCCGTGTGTATTACCTACAAGATGCATTGCCATAATTTACTAAGGCTCCTCTGACTGTAACTTCCAAACCTCAAATAACTATGAGAACAGAGGCAGCAGATACATGGGAATGTCACTGCCATCAAGTTCTGCTCCAAGCCACGCACATCTTGATTTGGAACTGTATCACCATTCCTTCAACGCTGGATGAAGATCCTAGAAATTCCTTCCTGCATCTGCACCTCACAACTACAGCAGCTCAGGAAAGCAGCTAACCATCACCTTCTCCATTATTGGACTATTGCCAATGGGCAATAAATAGTGGCCTAATGAGTGACAAAAATATCACACAGTCATTTTTGTTAGTTAGGAGCAGTAATTGTTGCAAGTGTTTTGATAGCTTACTTAGAACAGTTCAGAGGGTCACTGAAAAGGTGTTCAATGATTCAGTTGGCTAAGGGGATCAAATAGATTCCATGCAGGAGTGATTATTTTAAGCCATACTGTTGGGAAGGCATGGGCACTAAATGGGTTCTGTGTCAGAAACTCAGGGAGAAATAATGATCATTGAATATGCCCGTGGTGCTAGAATTAAGGCAGACATTCAGAAGTTAGTAGAGAGTGAATTATTGGGTTCAGGGCTTTGGAAAGTTCCTGGAAGCTGTGAGGGGCTCAGAGGAAGCTGGGTCCTATTAATTGTTCAGTACAGCTGAGATAATGGGATGGTAAAGCCCATAAGCTGTATTTGCTGAATGCAACTGAATAAGAATAGAGCTCAGCGGAAAAACAAATCCCTGGTGTCATTTTAGTTTGCAGAGACTGGCTGCCAGTGAACAATTGATGTTATACCTGTGAGAGTGTTTTGGATGCAGATTCAGATTCCAGGAGAGCCTAAACCCAGGAGAGGAGAATGATTGACCAGCACAGAGGAAGACGTTGAGGCAGTCCATGATAGAGCAGACCATGATAATGCAGTCCATGAGAGTGAGTTTCAAGGCCAGATCAACAAAAGTGAAGAATTCTAATCCCTTGTATAATATGAGAATTGATGACTCACTGTGTTACTAATTGGGATACTGCTGAGTAATCCATGCGGTCTGTCTTGATTGCATTTGATATTAGACGTGCATTGTGGGGTATTTAATTCTAGTGTATTACCCGTACTCACCACACATTGCTCTGGGAGTTAGAAATAATTTGTAGACGTAATATAGGTTGTATTGCTGTTCCAATGTGGTATAGTATTGTTACACGTTAATAACCATGGTGCTAACCACTGAGCTATCATGTTGCTCCTATGATTTCTGGTGACCCATTTCCATGGCAGAGAGGAAATGTTGGTCAACAAGTGTGGTGCTGGAAAAGCACAGCCGGTCAGACAGCATCCGAGGAGCAAGAAAGTCGACTGATGGATTCCTGTTGAAGAGCTTATGCTCAAAACATCAGCTCCCCTGCTCCGTGGATGCTGCCTAACCAGCTGTGCTTTTCCAGCACCACACTTTTTGACCTGATCTCCGGCATCTGCAGTCCTCACTTACTCCCATAGAGGCAATGTGGCCAGTTTCCTGACTGGGAAACCAAGGTGAGTTGCCTGCCAGTTTAGAGGAGGATCTGTACCAACCCTAATCTGAGGGAAATTGGAGGCATGGCCTCGGGGATAAATTCAAGACGTCCTCTGAAAACCATCTCACTGCCCAAAGCTTCTGAAGCCTTAACAACCCTGCTTTTCCCACTGCTCCTACCAAATGAAACGTAGAAAAGGTATTTAGCATCTCACCTCTCAATCGACCAAGGTGACTTTGACAAATGAATTTTAGAACTCAGAAGCTTACAGCCTCTGATTGGTGACTCAGCCTGCCAGTGTTGAGGCCTCTAGTTTGCCGAGAAATTTACCCATGCTTACCTGTGAGTGCTTCATGATCTGTTTGGTGGGCAAATGGACAATTCTTACCAATAATGGGGTAGTGTATTTGTCAACTAATGCACTCACGCTCAGACTGAAACCAAAACTAAGAATGCTCTCCTCTTATCAATGTTATTCTGCCAATTAGTTCTGATATTGCAAATTACACCTGAAGTAATTGAAAAAAGATTACAAGTCCAAAGTTATTCCCCAATATGCGTTTGCCATTGGAATGTACCTCATTCTAAGTGTTTCATGATTCTTTAAAGACCTCTTCCACAAAGTTGTGAACTGGCTGGATTGTGCTCTGCAATCTATTTTCTTTCTTGAATAAATAAATTCACCATTCTAACATCTTAAACATTGCCAAGAAAACAAACAGTTTCTTCTGTAAGTTTCTGCTTGTGATGACCTCCCATCTGTACATGAAATGACCAAAACCCAGTCCATTGACAAAGGGAAGGGCACTGTAAAGCAGTACATGAGTAATGAACTGTATTGCTTTATTGTCTGAGAATAACAAACATCTGGAAAACATCTATAACTCGAATGATTTTATTCCCAGCAACATTCTGGTAAATCTTTTCTGAACCCTCTCCAGCTTAATAATATCCTTCCTATAACAGAACAACCAGAACTGCACTCAGTACTCCAGGAGAGGCCTCACCAACAACCTCAACATGTCGTCCCAACTCCTATACTCAAAGGTCTGATCAATGAATGGAAACGTGCCAAATGCATTCTAAATACCCTATCTACATGAGACGTAAATTTGAAAGAATTACCTGAAAGACTCGGTCTCTCTGTTTTACAACACCACCAAAGGCCCTACTTTTAACTGTATAAGTCCTGCCCTTGTTTGTTTCACCAAAATGCAATACCTCGCATTTTTCCAAATTAAACTCCATCTGCCAATCCTCAGCCCATTGCCCTAATTCATCAAGATTTCTGTAAAATCTTCGATAACCTTCTTCACCATCCATTATATCACCAATTCTGGTGTCATCCACAAACTTACTAACCATGCCTTCTATAGTCTCATCTAACTGACAAATGAAACCATCATCAAACCCTGTGGAACACTCCTGGTAACAGGCCTCCTGTCTGAAAAAAACTAGCCTCCACCATCACTCTCTGTCTCCTGATATTAAGGCAATTTATTTCCAATTGGCAAGTTCACCCTGAATCCCATGTGATCTAACCTTACTAATTAGTTTACAATGCAGAACCTTGTTAAAGACTTTACTAAAATTTAAGTAAACAATATCTACTGCTCTGCTCTCATAAATCTTCTTGGTTACTTCCTCAAAAAAAAAATCAATCAAGTTTGTGAGGCACAATTTCTCTCACAGAAAACCATATTGACTATCACTAATCGTTCCTTGCCCCTGCATACAAATTCTATCTTTCAGAATCACCTCAAGCAACTTCACCACCACCGAAATCAGACTCATAGGTCTTTAGTTGTCAGGCTTCTACTTACATCCCTTTTAAACAAAGGTACATTAGCTACTCTCCAGTCTTTCAGCAGCTCACCTGTAGTTATAAATGATACACTCGTTTTGCAAGGGGTCCTGCAATTTCCTCCCTAACTTCCCACGATGTCCTAGGATACATTAGATCAGGTCCCAGACATGTATCCACCTTTGTATTTTCTAATACCTCAAGCACTTCCTCTTCTGTAATGCGAACCTATTTCAAAACATCAGTATTTATTTCCATGAGTTCTCTAGTCTCCATTTCTTTCTCCACAGTTATTCCTGATAAGAAATATTCATTTAATATGACTCCCATCTCCTGAGGTTCAATATCATTTCACAACTTTAATAAGGTTGAGGTCAAAACAGACATCCAAGAGTAGGAATTCTTGATTATGAAGCAGGTTTACATCTTTTACATCTGATGTCCTTTATGCTATACAGTAGCTTGTAGCAATATCTTTTATCTTGCTAGTGCTACCTCCTGAACCATTTAATTGGACTGTGATAGTGTGTAAAGTGTTTCTTCAAGCATGGTACATTAACTTAATAGCATTGTGACACCCCTGCATCTAGATTTCCACTAGGGAAAATTTCTTCTTGATGAACATTTGGTTTGGATCACTGATAAACCTTTGAGGTAGTTTGGCCTTTACTTCAATTGTAGCCTGTTCTCACTAATTGAAATGTGTGTATGAGTAGTTATTTGACTTCCTACTGTTCTGTAACTCTCATAATTCTGCACATTTTCTGGATGTAACCTCTCCCAGTTATGTGGATTGGGCCTTCTAAATTGCCCACAGTTGTGCAGGGATGTGTAGGCTAGAGGGATTATGGAGGGGGTTGTGGGGATGGGGTTGGTTGAGATGCTCTTCAGAGGGTCAGTGTGAACTTGACAAATGGCTGTAAGGATTCTGTTATTCTAATTGGGCTCATTCTGGGATAAACAAAGCTTTCTCCCTCCCAGTTAGTAGGTTGGGAAACCAGTCATTTTTCTCAGCTGCTGGGAAAGCAAAGAATTGGGACAGTGGCAAGTTGAGGGCCTTAAAGAGCCATTAATTGATCATTTGAGAACTTTAAATTGTGGAAAATTGAGGAAGCCCTCAATGGGCATTTGCACCCAGCATTGAATTGCTGAGATGGTGAAAAGCGGGTGAGTAAATTTGGTCAATTGTTTGGCTTTCTTGCCACCTTCCTCACCACTTCCAGACTGATTGATAATCATACCCACAGTCCCAGGATGTTGTGGTGGCTGGTTACAACAATGGCTTTGAGATGGTGCCATGCCCAACCTCTTGTCTGATAGTACACTGCAGAAAGAAATGCATTTGTAAACAAAAAAAAAGAGAAACTGATCTGATCAAATTTGACGTTAGATGGATTGCAATGAAGCTGAAATTACAAATACAGTGAAAATTAGTATTTTCAGTACAAAGAGAACCATTGTTTAGTACAGAAACAATGAACAGGTTTTGCCAAGATGGTAGGGATTTCTATGACTGATATTTAGATTAAAAATTTAAATTAATGGGAATGAATGAAATAATTAAATATATCATTATTGTTATCCCAGAAATCATCAATTGTATTTTCACGGGAGAGCTGACTGTCAATTTGGCACTAAGTATCTTTGGCACTAATTTGGGAATATGTCTGGAATGTGTCCCTTTATTCTCTTTACATACTCAAGATCAAATTTACAATGTTTCTGTGAAGCACCTTAAAATTTCTTATTACATCAAAGGTACTATTTAAACCTAAGTTATTGTCATAGCCACCTGAATGTTTGACCTGGTTAGCATCGATTGAACTTCTTTAAAATCTAGCTATTACATGATTACAATTTGTAAATGGAAAATATGCAGAAACATTATCATTGGGATGATTAATGAGAAATTAATCTGGCACATTTATTTCTGCTTGCTCTGCCCTGGTTTTACTGGGAAAGTCAAAAGATCCTGTACTCCTGCCAGCAGGTGCTAACAGGAATAGTTCTCATGGTAACCTCAGTCAGACGCAGTCTGTTCAATCCCTAGTGTAGATCTCCAGGCCTTGTTTCTGATTTTAGCTGCTTTCTGCCCTAGCAACACTAACCCAATTGTTGGTTGCTAAGCAAGAAGCACATGAAAGAACACAATACAAAAAGCAAGGTACACTGGCTATGAAAGTAAAATATGTGTTGGGTCAGAAATGCATCAATTAAGATGACAATGTCTGTCCTCCAGAATGCATTTTTTAAGTTTCCTTTACTGTTTGTTAAATCCTTCAACAGAATTGTTCAGAGACTGGGAGGTTAAGATGGATGTGAATTGATTGATTGCTGTTGGTCATGCAAAATTGTGTCAGAAAGCAATCGATAGGACATGAAAAATTCCTTGAACTGTCTTTAAAAAACATGTCATTCCATTCTCACAGGGTAATTGGACTTCCTAAGCTCCTTCATCCACCTCCTGAACTTGATGACAATACTGGCTTTTTTGACCAAGTAGCTGTGGCAAGTGGTCCTCACCATAGGGATCATCACAGTTGAGTCTGGCATTCTCTCACCTCATGATCTTACATATGTTCTCTCCAGCTAAATCATGATAAGGAAAATGAAGCTTGGTTGAAAGCCCTCCTCAGTAACTCAGAGGCAGTGACAGTGGCTGAAAACACTGGGCTTGTGACTTAGTGTATCTTCAGACAAAACCTTTAACAATAAACCCTGGGGGATCTGATGAAAGAAAGCTCTTGGCCTTTATTGACACGAAATGGTAGCTTTTCCAAGTCATCAATTGTCGTGAGCGTGTATTAGAAGATCACAGGTGCATTGTACAAATCTTCCTGACTGTTGGGGCACAATTCTTTGATATTTTCTTGCTGCAAGGGAGTTAACTCATGTTAGGCGAGGTCTCAAAATTTACCTTTTGAGACTTTTCTTCAATGGACAAATTGATCAGTTAGAATCTGCAAACAATTTTGACTCAGCCAGTATCAATATATCACTGTATCACTAATCTGTGTGATTTATCACAGCATTTTTGTTTTGCTTGTTGAACTCTTTCATATAATAATCGAAAAGTGGGATGCTGGAAAAGCACAGCAGGGCAGGCAGCATCCAAGGAGCAGGAGAATCAATGTTTCGGGCATAAGCCCTTCATCAAAGGAAGGAACTTTAAAAATATAAAACTCACATTAAACATTTGTCTTGTTCTGGGACTTATTTAGTCAGATTAGCAAAGTGGTAATAAGGAGGAATGTCTTACTACTTGTTTATACTAATTAGAAATAGATTTATAATGAACTCCTGAAAACACAGTTGTGAAGGTAATGCTTTTTGCACATTAACTATTTGTAAAACAGTATGTAAATTATTTCTCCCACAACTTTCACTGTTCCCATTTCAGTCAGAAGATAAAGTCAAATTACTTAAGCTAACTGAGATTTAGGATCATGTCTGTTCTGAGCATGACCTTCTCATACAGATAAAGATGAAACAGACATATTCCTGATGAAGGGCTTTTGCCCAAAACATCGATTTTACTGCTCCTCGGATGCTGCCTGAACTGCTGTGCTTTTCTAGCACGACTCTAACCTAGCTAGAATTTGCAGAGGAGAGCAAAATTCAGGAAAGACCTAAATGTGTGTCAGCAGTCAGACCTGTTATATTCTTTACCATATCTGCATAAACAGTCACTTTCAGGGCAAGTTAAAGTCATCATTGTATTAACATTTAATTAACTGGGCTCTTCAGATATCAGTTGGAGATATACATCATATACGAGAGTGTGTGCTGAAAAAGCACAGCAGGTCAGGCAGCATCTGAGGAAAGGGCTTATGCCCAAAACATCGATTCTCCAGCTCCTTGGATGCGGCCTGACCTGCTGTGCTTTTCCAGCACCACACTCTCAACTCTGATTTCCAGCATCTGCAGTCCTCACTTTCTCTATATACATCACATACACAAGGAACAGGAGTAGCCCATTCATCCCTTCATGTGTGCTCCGCCATTCAGTTAGAACAAGGCTAATAATAATAACCTCAAAACTGTATTTCCGCCAATATTCCTTCTAATCTTCAAAGTTCCATACATGGCAATTGATATTAGCATGCCACTTGCAGCATTAACTTACAGTTCCAGAAGGCACTGCCAGGGACTGACCTCAGAGACCCGGAAACAGAGGAAAGAAAATTAGAGGAGCTCTGATTCTCTCTTAATAACTTTTCACCCACTTGCTGAAGATGAAGATATCTACCTCTGTTTAAAATTATTCAAGCACTATGCTTCCACTAGCTTTTCAGGGAGAGAATTTGAAAGACTATGACCCTCTGAGTGAAAATATGTTGCCAATGCCTAATTTTTGTTTTAAATGGGCTAGCCTTAATTTTAAACAGTGACCCTTAAGAGAAAACATCCTCCACCCTGTCAAGACCCCTCAGCATCTTGTCTTCATCAAATCACTTCTTACTCTTTCAAATCCAGCTGACACAAGCTTATCCTGTCCAACCTTTCCTCATACATAAATCTATTCATAGGGTCATATAGTCATAGAGGTGTACAACATGATAACTAATCTTTTAGTCCTACTCGTTCATGCCAGCTAGATATTTTACATTAATCTAGTCCCATTTTCCAGCATTTGGCCCGTATCCCTCTAAATCCTTCCTATTCATGTATCAATCCAGATGCCTTTTAAATTTTGTAATTATACCAGCCTCCACTACCTCCGCTGGAAGCTCATTCCATACACACACCACCCTCAGCATGAAAATGTTGCCCTTAAGGCACTTTTCAAATCTTTCCTCTCTCACCTTAAAACTATGCCATCTGGCTTTGGATTCCCTTAATCGAGAGGGTGTTGCTGGAAAAGCACAGCAGGTCAGGCAGCTCATTCCTGATGAAGGGCTCTGGCCTGAAACGTTGATTTCCTGCTTCTCAGATGCTGCCTGACCTGCTGTGCTCTTCCAGCAACACACTCTCGAAGCTGATCTCCAGCATCTGCAGACCTCACTTTCTCCTTTGGATTCCCCTACCCTGGGGAAAAAGACCTTTACTATTTCCCCTATCCATGCCCCTCATGATTTTATAAACCTCTATAAGGTCACCCCTCAGCTTCTGACACTCAGGGAAAATAGACCCAGCCGATTAAACTTCTCCTTATAGCTCAAACTCTCCAACCTTGGCTAGGATCAGTTAATATGTACTTTACTGAAAGAATGACTAACATTTATATAGCAACTATTATAACCTCAGGATATACAAAAGGCTTTACTGTACTTTGGAAGTGTAACCACTGTTGTCATGTTGGATTTAAAACAGTCAATTTTCACACAGCAAGATACAACAAACAATAATGAGATAATAGCCAAATTATCTGTTTTTGTGATACTGATTGAAGAAAAATATTGATCTGAACTCAGTGGAGCATTCTGCTCCTATTCAATGAATGTCACTGTATTCAGGTCATCCTGAGTGGGTAGACAACGTCTTCAATCGACATTGCAGTCAAACTTTATGTCAGCACATCCCTGGATTAGAGTGGCAGCTTGGGTCTAATTGCCAAGTCACTGGACAGCAACTTGAATATATAATCTTCTGACCTGGAGGTGAGAATGATACATAATGAGTCATAATTGACACCTTGCAGTATTAGGGAGGCCACATTTTGAATATGACAAATACCAGCAGCTGACTGGGCAGGCACATTGTTTTGTCCAATAAAAAAGCACATAGAACTGAGGATGCTGGAAGTCAGTTACCATCAGTAGCTGGCAATGAGGTGGCTACGGATATGAGGGAAGTGCCTGAAGTTATTAACCCACTGTCATCCTGTTGTATGGGGATATAGTTAAGCTGAATGGCAGATGTCTTTTCCCAAGGGTAGGGGATTTCAAGACTAGGAGGCATACTTTTAAAGTGAGAATAGAAAGGTTTTAAAAAGACATGACAAGGCAATGTTTTCACACAGTGGTTTGTGTGTGGAATAAATTTCCACAGAAAGTGGGGGATGTGGGTGCAGTCACAATAGTTAAAAGACATTTGGATAAGTAGGTGAATAAGAAATGTTTGGAAGGATATGGGCCTAGCACAGGCAGGTGGAACTAGTTTAGTTTGGGATTATGTTTGGCATGGAATGGTTGGACCAAAGGTCTGATTCCATGCTCTGACTCTATGACTATGACTCTTTTAACCAGTCGTGGAATCACAAGTCTAGGAAATGGCCTTTGCAAGCAACCAGCATCATACGACAAGTTAAAAATCAACTGGTCGAAGGTTTCATTTACTTCCAAGAGTGATGGTGAACCCAATTGTACAATCTATTGACATTAGCTATGTTGGCCTAACAGAATTGCTTCATATTATTGAAATGTCGAAGTTTTTGATTGTATAGGGATGGTAGAAGCACCTGCTGCTCCTAGCAGTTCTGAAAAGAGAATCAGCAAAGTTTGTGAGGATATGTAAATGATGTGAAGGTTAATAATGGCATAATAAATTTGAGCTCTCTGATGAACCTTTAACTGAAGTTGTTCAGACTGCAACATAGCCTGGTGAATAATCCATCATGGCAGACTCAAATTTGATGTTGGATGCTTTGAAGTTCAAAGCTACGAGTTCAAATAGAACATTTCATTCATTCATCTCTAAAGAAAGAATTATCAGTACCGGTGCAGACGTCATGTTAAATAAGGAACATTCCTCAAGAAATATGACTATAAAAGTGAAATTGTTGATTTTACCAATGTAATGCATTCTCTGAAGGTGATTGAAGGATTTCAACGAACTCAGAAGGTTTAAATATAGGATCTAGTTATGTCAGTGCAGGTTTGCTGGCAGATTGTTAATAAAGATTTGTTCATGCAGCTTAATAATGAGGTGCATGTGACTCTATTGAAAGACACCACTGAGATGGGATGACAAATGCCTGCATTTTCAGGATATGATCAAAAACAAATAACCTGGTGAAGAGATCAGGAATATAATTTTTTTTAAAAGTCACTCATTCAGAAATCTTGGTTACTGCAAAAGAGGAAATGCCTGCTTCAATGGGGCAGTCATTTTCTGTGGAGGAAATTCATGAGATTGCCTCCAGGTGAGGGAATTGGGCAGTTGTCTGTTTCAGCAGGAAAGACCATCTCTGGTAAGGGCATAGAATAAAAGGCAGAAGATTAAAAGGAATTTACAGGCTTCACACTATCAAAAACAAAATCAAGATCAACTTTCTTCATGTTAGAGACCTGCCAGACATCTAAGTCCAAAAAGAATGTGTTCTGGCAGAGTGCCGAAGCCACCAAACAACCTCAATTTGGAAAGCCAGAGACTAGAGGTACATGGGTAATGGCAAATGCAATTACATTTATGAATTATAATTATTTTCATGGAAAAATAGATTTAGAGAAAATATTGTATTACGTGTTAAGGTCTAAAGGGTTAGTGCTGAAGACTAAAGACTGCATTACCCAATATGATCATTTTACATGCAATGAGGCAGGAGAACAGCTCTGGATCTTGTAAGATCTAAGACATTCTCATAGGCTTAGCAACAATGTTTATCATACTAACGTGACTTATACCTGATTTAATACTGCAATGAATTTTACCTAGTTTAAGAGAAACATCCTCTTGTCTAATGGTTTCAGTCTACCACACTAGACCAAGTGGTTCCTATAAATCTTGACCTAAAAAGGATTAAGATGGCAGTAGATTACTCTTATGGTGATCAATAGTCCAACTAGCTCTTACAACGTGATCAGCTACAACAAAATGAAGCCTGCAAGTGACTCCTTAAGGGACTCAAATGGCCTTATGGAACGCAAGCAGATGCAGTAAGGCTAGCCTCTGCCTTCCCACTTGATCTTTCAACCACTCCGCCTTCCAAAGCATACAGAAAGGTCCCATAAAACTTTATCACACTTCAAATAACAGCTTAATAATAGTTTCAAATAAGGGTTTGAAATAGTTTAATCCCAGATAATAAATTTACAAATATACAGAAGATACAATGGAAAATCTCCTATTTTGATCATTAATATATTTTAATAACTAGTGTACCACAATTGATAGAAAACAGTTGAGAATTTGTTTGAATTAATGTCAGAACTTTGCCTCTGAATCTCACAATGAAAGATGTCCACGTGTATCAGACAATTTCAGAATCATTACATAATCTATTAGATTGAACAAATCATATAACAAATAAGAATCAATTGGGACTCCTCTGAAAGTTTATTTAAATACATTTCAGTATAATTAAAGATCTATTTTTATCTAAAATATTTTCAATTGAAATATAAACACTCTTCAAAAACTGTAGACTATGACTTTTGTTAGAAACATGTGCTTTCAGTTCAATTCGAATCACACGCTGTTTGACATGAGATTTAACTCATTAATTTAGGGAAGATTATTCTGTCATGAACTGTCAAGCTGTGCATGTATCTATTCAGTGACTGAGAAATCTGCTGGTTAGTGCATCCCCTCTATAATTTGCACTTGGTACCAAGGAACAGAGTAAAGCAAGAGTAGCATTCTTCTTTGGCACAGCCTTTGGGAACAATGATCATAATACCTATAGGCTTAGAATAATAAAGGAAAAGGACAAGGAACAATGAAAAGTGAAAATATTCAGATAGGGAGGCTGGAAATCCATGTAATCCAGGTGGATTGTAGTCAAAAGTTGCAGAAAAAGTAGTAAGTAAGCAATGGGAAATCTCAAAGAGGATGTAGGTTTGGTACAAAGTAGATACGTTCCCACCTGGGAGAAAGAATAGGAATCCAAAGCTAGAACTCCCTGGATAACTGAATGTAGAGAGATTAAAGTGAATGAAGTAAGAGGAAGCTTCTGATAGGTGTAGCATTAATCACCCAGTGAAGAATCAAGCTGAAACAAGCAGCACAGAGAACTACAAAAAGGAAATAAGTGGGGAAAGAGAGTGTGTGAGAATAATCAGTGGCTAACACAAAAAGAAACTCAGTAGTTCATTACAAACACACTGAACCCTCAAAATAATATTCTTGAGGAGGCAGACAGTATAGCTAAGATGGTATATGAATACTTGAATTCTGTCTTCATGAAAGCAGACGATACTATCAATCTCACAGTAAAGGAAGAGATATTAGAGAAGTTAAACTGATAAAATGCAAATTTCAGGGATGACTTGAAGCAGAAGGATTCCTCTGTCCAGGCAGAAAGTTGTTGTGGTAAATACCAGACTCTTCACCCACAATCCTCCTCTGACATGTGTCAAAGGACTAGAGGTTTGCAAATGTTACCTGCCCTCTTTCAAAAAGTTTGTAGCTACATGTCCATCAGCTTAATGTGATGATGGGCATTTATTAAATCAGGAAAAATGTATTTGTCTAAAAAAAAACTTAACAAATGAAATCCAGTTTATTGTACCAGATTTATTAAAGGTAAGTCATTCGCTAAATTGATTGAGTTCTTTGATGAAGTAACACAAAGGATGATTGAGGTTGATATGATTAATATTTTGCTTTTGGATGTTCAAGAGACACTTAACAATTTATCATACAATGTACTTGTCGCCAAAATTAAATCAGTCACTGAGTGGTTAAAGCACGTGCTAACACTCTGCAAGGTTACCTTATCCTACTCCACCATTCGTTCCCAATATTCCTGGAAATTACTTCATCCAGGTTCTCTAGTTTCACTTTAAAAAACATAAATGAAGCTGCAATTATCACACTCTCAGGTTGCATGTTCCAGATCAGAATCACGTTCTGAATAAAATGTGTTTATTTTTATCATGACATTTTTGATTCTTTTGTCAATGGATTTAAACCTGTGTCCATTTTTCTACTCTACCAGTTGGAATAATTTCACTATCTGTTGTGCCTAAACTTTCAAGGTTTTCAATACATCAAATCTCCTCTCAAAGTTATTTTCTCTTGGGAAAATAATCTCAGCTTTTCTAATATGTCTATGTAATGTGAGTCTCTCATCCCTTAAATCATTCTCATAAATCTTTTCAACATCCTCTCAAATGTCTTCACAGACTTCCTAAAGTGGATGGCCACAATTGATTAGAATATTCCAGCTGAAACCAAGTCAGTGCTTTATAAAAGCTCATCACAGCCTCTCTGCCTTTATACTCAACATTTCTATTTATAAATTCCTAGATCCCATATGTCTGATAAAGGGTTTTGGCCTGAAATGTTGACTTTTCTGCTCCTCGGATGCTGTCTGACCTGCTGTGCTTTTCCAGCTTCACATCCATTGAATCTGACTTCGGGCATCTGTAGTCTTTACTGTCTCCCACATATCTTTTGAGCTACTTTCTCAAACAGCTTTTCCACATTTAACAATTGGTGTACATGTACACCCCACATCCATTCATTCCTGATCTCCAATAGAAGTGTACCCGTTAGTTTATACTGCCTGTACTTGGCCAGGAGCTCTCCCTGGTCTTAATTCCAGCAAAGGCTCACCAGTGGCCTTGTCAATGCTAGACTGGCATTGCATTGGAACAAAAGAACTAGAAGCAGAAGTAGCCAATTGAAGCCAACAAACCAATTCCACCATTTAAATATGATCAAGGTTGATCTCATCTTGACCTCAACTCCACTTTTTTCCCCACTCGCCATATTCCATTATTGATTTTAATTCTGTCTATATCCTCCTCACATTTATTGAGTTTCCTGGCATCCTCTGCACTCTGATTTAGATTTGGTATCCCTTGATTTAAAGAGCCAGTTCAGGTGTCTCACTAGCTAGTAGACATCACCTCCATCTCTGGACCAATATTTTCCACATGGAAACAGATTGGTTAAAGATAGCTATGAAACATCTATTTCTAGGTCCAAGTGGATTTGGCAATGCTATATAAATGTCTACAACTCATTTGTGCAAAATATTATTCATTTCACACTGCTGCTGTATGTAACACATATTTCAGTTTTAAGCACACCTAAGTTTTTATAGTTCATCCATGTGGCACACTGTACTTTGTAATAATTTGCTAGGTTCTTACAATCCCTTTACGTAAGTTTGTTTAGTTCCCACATGGAATGATCAATTTGGTCCTAACCACCTACAATGCAAAACTGCAGATGTAAAACTAATGCAAGCATATTACTATCTCTGGATCTCATGTCTCGCATCAATAAAAATAACCCAGTTTCACATATTTCTCCCTAGACAGAAAGAGATGAGTCAAGGACTTTAGGATTGACTGTTGAACAGAAGCATAGATAAATGAAAGGAGCTTCAAAATTATTGTTTTAAACACCTCATATTCTTGTTGCAAATACCATCCCTTTTATTTTGATGGAAGATTAATCGAATTAAAATAAATATTTGACAACTGTTTTATGACGGCAAAGGAAAAAATCCAATATAACATCAAGAAGAAGCATATTAATACAAGATTGTGAACATAACCAATAATTTATATTCTCAGTTTACAAGACGTGCCCACAATGTTGAATACCTTGAATTTTATTGTGTTCCTCAGAAAAGGCTTTAAAATATGATTTTATCAATAGATAAATACCATGCTTAACCGCATGCTGTATGGGTCCCAGTAATTCAATGATCACATTATCGGTTATCTTTGAGTGTGGCCTTCAAATAGATACTTGTAATTATTGCCTGGACAGAATTTTTTAGAATGGAGCATCTTTATAGAATATACCCAATTTTTATTCCACTGACTTTAGATAATCATATGTTAAAGTCCTGCTCCAGTATCATACTGAAGGTACATTATTGGAGGTGTCATCTTTTAAATGCAATGTTAATTCAGAGCCAACCTGCCTTCTCAGAAGCACACAACATACATCTGGTGGGTTACCCCTCAATCCAATGCTAAAAACCACATTGCTTTCATCATACTGTTTTGTTGGTCCTACCTGTGCATAAATTGGTAGCCATATATTTTTGCAAATAGGAAATAGGCATTGTTGGCAATGAATGCTGACATTTATTCCCCATCCCTAATTTCCTTTCAGAAGGTGGTGGTGATCACAGTTAATTAATGAAGGTACATCCACAGTATTGTTAGGAAGGGAATGTCAGTATTTCACCTAGTGACAGTGAAGAAGCAAGAATATTTTTCAAGCTAAGGTGGTTTGAGGAGAATCTGCAGGTGGTGATGTCCCATGCACCAGTTCCTTATTCTTCTAGAAGAGGTCATAGATTTGTAAGGTGCTTGCAAAGGAGGCTTTCGAAGTTGCTGCAGTGCACTAAAAATGAGGTACCAATCAAGAGGGCTGTTTTATCTTGGTTGGTGTCAAGGTTATCAAATATTGTTGGACCTGCACTTAGAGTCATAGAGGAGAAAGTGAGGACTGCAGATGCTGGAGTATCAGAGTTGAAAAATGTGGTGCTGGAAAAACACAGCAGGCCAGGCAACATCCGAGGAGCAGGAGAATCGATGTTTTGGGCATAAGCTCTTCCTCATTCCTGAAGAAGGGCTTATGCCCGAAATGTCGATTCTCCTGCTTTTCGGATGTTGCCTGGTCTGCTGTGTTTTTCCAGCACCACATTTTTCAACTTAGAGTCATAGAGATGTACAGCACAGAAACAGATACTTCAGTCCAATTCGTCCATGACGACCAGATATCCCAACCCAATGTAATCCCACCTGCCAGCACCTGGCCCATATCCCTCCAAACCCTTCCTTTTCATATACCCGTCCAGATGCCTTTTAAATGTTGCACCTTTACTAGCTTTCGCCACTTCCTCTGGCAGCTCATTCCATACACGCACCACCATCTGCGTGGAAAAAGTTGTCCTTAGGTCTTTTTTATATCTTTCCCCTCTCATCCTAAACCTATGCCCTCTAGTTCTGGACTCCCCAACCTCAGGGATAAGATTTTGTCTATTTATCCTATCCATGCCCCTCATAATTTTATAAACTTCTATAAGGTCACCCCTCAGCCTCCAAAGCTCCAGGGAAAACAGCCCCAGCCTGTTCAGCCTCTCCCTATAGCTAAAGTCCTCTAAACCTGGCAAAGTCCCAGCAAATATTTTCTGTCCCCTTTCAAGTTTCACAACATCTTTCCAAATGGACAATATTCTATCACACCCGTATCTTATAACTGGTGAACAGGCTTTGGGGAATCAGAAGATGACTTACTTGCCATAGAATTCGCAAGATTTGAATAGGTCAAATTAACTTTCTAATTTGTTAGGAGCTTGCACTCAGATTAAAAAGGCCAAATTCATAAGGAGTCCAAACAAGACTGTAAGATGTGATAGTTTTCTTTTCAATGAAATATAAATGAGGCATGTTCAATTATTGGTTGACGCATTCTTCCAGATTACTGGCTGGCAATGAAGATCAGGTCTACAAGGTCCCTATCTGTCTCTGCTCATGAAGTTCAGGCACATCCAGCAACATCCATGTCCAACAATGCCCAAGTGCATTATGGGACTAAACAGACACAAAACTAAAAAAAGAGTGAGCCTTTGGAGCAGGTGAACAAATGTGACCAAATTGTAGGTTTGAGATGATTTTAAAGAGAGGAAGAAGTAGAAAGATAAAGAGGGAAATTCTGATCCTAAGAGTTGGGGAACTGAAGGCAGGTCCACCAGCAATATTAACTTTGCCTACCTGATTCTGATTGGTCCCCATTGACGGCTGCCTCATCTTTCGCCTCTCCTCCGCTTTCATCCTCTCCCTTTTCAGCTGCTCCAGAGTTGCCTGCTCCTTCAGACGCTTCTGCGGAAGTATCCCCCTCACACTCCGGCGTGCCATCTGCCTTCTGCTCAGCCTCTTCCTTCTCTCCCCCCTTCAGCTTCTTCCTGGTCATGTGGCCACGGAAACTTGCCTGGATTTTGGCAGCAGCTGCATTAGCCTCCTCGTCGTCCAGTGGGATATCGAGAATATCCTCCTCCTCATGCTTTGTGCAGGTTTCTTCCTTATCGGCCTTCATTGAATGCAAGGAGAGGGAAGAAAACAAGTTTTTAGATATGAGTGATTCACAAAATCCTCGCTCTCCCAAAATAAACTTTCACTCATCTCCAAGCAAACATCTTGAAGATAAAGTATACACATTGAATTTTATTTGGTTCGGAGATTACTACAAAAACCAATTGGATTTAACAAACAGTGGGTGTTCAGCAGCAGACTGCAAAGGCAGATCTTATGATACAAATCACTGTGCACCGTAATATTGTATTTACGTGGGTGAGTAGAATTGTTCTTTACTTTCTCCCACTCTGGGTATCCAGCCTCCCTCCTACACTTCACCTCCTTCTCCAACACATTCCAAGTTGATAAAATAATGTCTATGAAAGGAATATACAGCTTGGGTGAACAGCAACGAGACATGGCCACGTGAATTTGGAAGAAACTCTCTCATCCATTGATCTATCCCATCCTCTCTCCATGAATTTGTCAGTTCCATAGTTGATGCCTGGTGTGGTGTCAAGCCATATATGAAAAGGAGGAAGTTATCTTCTTCATGGTAAAGGGGTACAGCTTAGATAGATAAACAGGGAGCAATGATAGTGAGGAAATAGATTCCCTGATGATGTACAGCGTCCAGAGAGGGAAGCAACAGCATTGATCTCTTGCTAAGTGCAGTATATATAGCTAGTATCCATGCCCCTCATGATTTTATCAACCTCTATAAGGTCACACCTCAGCCTCTGATGCTCCAGGGAAAACAGCCCGAGCCTATTCAACCTCTCCCTATAGCTCGAATCCTCCAAACCTGGCAACTTCCTCGTAAATCTTTTCTGAACACTTTCATGTTTCACAACATCTTTCTAATTGGACAATATTCTATCACACCCATGTCTTATAGATGGTGAACAGGCTTTGGGGAATCAGAAGATGACTTACTTGCCATAGAATTCCCACGAGGGTTCTTGTGATGCAACAGCAGAGTCCCTACCTCTAACTCAGAAAGCCATAGTTCAAGACTTATCCACTCCAGAGGCATTTCTTAATGCTTCTAAACAGGCTGGTTAAAAATATCTGCAAAGCTGGTACAATGTAAATAAATAGTTACCCAAAAAAAATCAAAGAATCCAGCAGCATCTCTTCAGTAAACATTGTAACCAATCTCTTCATAGACTAAGTGAGACATTATTTGGAGAGCCATTGCTAACACAATGTCCAGAATTCTGGTTTTCATTCAACTGTGCGCCATTGTCATTGCTGGCTGGCCACTATTTATTGCCCATGCCTAGTAACCCCTTGAAAAGGGGAAGGGGGAGCTGCCTCATTGAACTTCTACAGTCCATGTGTTGTCGGCAGAGCTACAACAGTTAGGGAGGGAATGGTCCCCTTTTACACTGATGTGATTCTGTGACAACCCACACACCACCAGTACTTTAACCAAGAAAATGGAAAATCAGCCAGGGTCATTACTTGATTATTATTCCAAAATTACTGAGAAAGGAGCAGGAGTGGACATCCGGCAAGTACAGGATTGGACTCAACTCTAATTCAAATCAGTGTCTGCAACAATCACCATCTAAGCCCATAAGTGAGGAATAATTAGCAGTTGAAATACCAGAGGTATATGAGGGAAAAAAATTGCAGTATGGAAACAAATTAAAATAAGATTCAAATTTATGTTTCCTCAGACATATGTCTAATATTGTCACCATTGATATAATAATATTTTAAACAATTGAAAGTTTAGTCTGCAATCATTGGATTCGTAACAAACTCTGACTGCCCTACAATTTCATAATTCTCAACTGTGATGCCCATCTCCTGCTCACATCTGGAGTTCAATTCACCTCAGAGTGGTAGAATAATCACTGACTAACAATTGACTTTGAATCTAGAATCAGTTGCCAGGATGAAATGCTCATAAAAATAATGATCTTAATTGAGGCATGTTCAAGCAGTTGGAAACTGACTCCTGACTAATTCATAGACTTGTGTAGAATTCTGAGTTTCAAAATGAAACTGAGCAGATGGATTCTTAGTAAGGCAACAAGAATTACCAGAACTTGAGATTGTAAGTGTTTTGGTACCATATTAATCAATGTTAAAAATCACACAACAACCAGGTTGTAGTCTAACCTGGGTGTTGTGTGATTTTTAACTCTGTACACCCCAGTCCAACACCAATCCCTCCAAATCATAGTAATCAGTGATATACTGAGGCCGGATTGAAAGGCACAATATAAAAACTGCATAAAAGTGAATAGTTGTATTCAGGTCATACTGCAACTGACTGAGGAGTTTTTGGTATATGAAAGAGTAAAAACAGACTTCTGTATATCAATGATGTGCCTCACCTTAATAAGTACAGAAAGAGAAAAATATGTAATTAGTGGTGAATAACATAGACTTTATTCTGCAGATCTGCATTTGGAACAGCTCGGTAAAAACTCGGATGCTGCCTGAACTGCTGTGCTTTTCCAGCACCACTAATCCAGAATTTGGAACAGTTCGTATGAAATAAAATTAACACCCTCTGTTTCTAGAGTTAATTACTCCAACATAAAAGTAAAATACTGCAGATTCTGGAAGCCTAAAATAAAAATGGAATAATCTGGAAATGCTCATTGGACCAAACAGCTTTTCTGTACAAAGAGATTTAACATTTCAGTTGATGAATTATCATCAGAGCTTTGATAAAAGATTCTGATATTAAAGATAAGATTTTAAAACTCTGTTCTGTCTGCACAGACTCTGCCAGATTTCCAACATTTTCTGTTTTTCTAAATGATTCCTACTAGTCCAAGGTGTGGTATCAATATTTAGCGATTGCATGGTTTACCCATCATCCTGTCTTTCTTGATAAGAAGCAAATATTTAACTGCCAGGCTAATGTATTCAGGCTAAAACTGACATCAGATTTATTCAAATATTGAGTGTCAGTCAGTAATGAAAAGGTACATTAATTTGCTGGAAGTGCAGGTAAAAACAACCAATGGGCTGAAGTACATGTTCTAGTAATTATAGATCAGAAAGACCTCTGCTAATGTGGCATCAAGTCTTTCTGATCTGATCAGTATGTGCAGGAGCTTTTGCTATGGCAAGTACCTAATTCTAGACCAAATAAAACCTCTTTATTTTATCTCATTTTTAAGTGTACAGAGAGGTTTGAGTTGCTCTGCAGCCAATTTTGTGGTCAGTTGAGCAGGATCTCAATGAGATTACACAAGGAGTTCATTGCAACAAACATAAATTCCATAGCCCAAATTCATTCATGCAACTTCAATGTGTTCTGTGCACACTTTGACAATGATACATCAGACAGGCAGGCAGAAAACTAGCCACCAGGATACACGAACACCATCTAGCCACCAAAAGACATGACTCACTGTCACTAGTATCCTTACATACAGATGAAGAAGGACACCACTTTGACTGGGACAACACACCCATCCTAGAATTGGCCAAACAGAGACACGCACAAGAATTCCTAGAGGTCTGGCATTCAAACCAGAACTCCATCAATAAACACATCAATTTAGACTCAATTTACCAACCTCTGAGAGAAAGAACCAGAAATTATATACCCACAACAACAGATCAAGACACATAAATAATAAGCAGGACAGAATACCAGCGCTTCACCAGAGGCTCACTGATGATGTTACCTAGCACGGTGACGAAACATGTGAGAACAAACCTTCCAGTTCAGCGAGCAAACTTACATCCTGAACCCCAACCTGAGCTACATATCTTTTCAAAAATCACAACAATAAGTCTATAGAATGCAGTAGTTTCTTGTAGACCTCCACAATGTCTATTAGATATCTGCATCATACAAATTTTCAATTCATTAAATTAAGAATTCAGGTCAGAAAATTAATGGAGAAAACAACAACACTTCCAAACTTATGAGTCTGAAACAGATGGTGACACAATACAGCAATTATTGTCTGTCAAGGGCCCCAAAGGAAGTGGAGGGAGTTGTCATTCCATGTGCTATTGGGCAACAGAGAAGTAAGGTGGGTATCTACAGCAAAACCCAAATAGCTGACTGGAGAGAAAGTGAAAAAGATATAGAGGATACAGACAATGAGATACACATCTGTAACAAATAAAAATTGAAATAATTGCAAATGACGGAAATCATCAACAAAAACAGAAATTGTTTGAAAATCTCAGCAGGATTGGCAGTATCTGTGAAGAGACATCAGAGTTAACATTTCAGGTCCAGTATTCTTTCCTCAACACTGACTTATCTGTATAAATCTGTAGCATTGTTATCAGTTATGAACATATAAAGTCTTGCCTATTAGTACATTAGCATGCATATGGCAGACCCCAGTTTTTATGTGAATCTTTCCATGTTGTATTGAGAATTATTTCTCACACAGTTCATATCCATACCTACTTTGTACATATATTTTGAAATTCTCTGGAGTAAAGTTGAATTGGATGCTAAATTTTCACATTGAAACATACAGCCTGTGAAGTATACGATTTCTTTCTCCATTTTGCAGCTTCGGTAGAGCAAGACTGCTACTATTTCAAACCTAAATGGAGTGTTTTACAACTAACTGATACTATTCTTGGGTGTAAATGTGTCAATAGAGGTTCTGAAACTTGTCAAAAGAAACTACTATTCATTGCTGAATGCATGCACATTCTCTTATGGGGCTCATCGTAGGCAACCAGCACTCACACTGGAATCAGTATTGATGTTATTTCATAGGTGAGGCAGTGGCTTACAGTGACACGTCAAGGGGCATCGGCTGCAGAAGGATAAAGCTGAATGTAGGTCTAGACCACACCTTTGCTTCATTTTAAAGTCATCCCTAAGACTCCATTGATACCACCTTCTAAACCCATGACCTCGAACATCTAGAAGGACAAGGGCAGCAGACACATGGGAAAAGCATCACCTCCTCCAAGCCACACACCATCTTGAATTACATCACTGGTCCTCCACCATCAGTGCGTCAAAATCCTTGAAATCCCATCCTAACTGTACTGCCTATGTACCTACATGACATAGGCTACGGGAGTTCAAGACAATGACTTGTCAAGAACAGTTAAGTTTGGGTTGCAAATGCTAGTTTTGCCACCGACACTGACACCCCAAGAGCAAGTATATAATATCCGTGCTGGTGGGTGTGCTCATTTTATTCTTTCCAACACACTCTTCCATAAACATCACAGTCTTTCCATACCACCCCTTTAAGATGCTGCTGCAGAATTACAATCAACACCAGATTTCTAACCCGCATAACAAAGAGCTGCATTCAAGAAGCACAGTAATTATGTGACACCTAACACCGCATTCAGTCAGTCTGAAATATAGCTTAAGTGTTGAATGGTCAACCAACTCGGCCTTTTCGGTTTTCAAGTCAATTTCTTGTAATATTTATATCTACAACCTGAAAATAGAACTTTTTATATGTAACAGTTGCTGAGAACATTTGTTTCCTTATAAAAATGCGACCCTTACAGTCTATTGGTAATTCATTATTCTATGATGTCTCAATTATAACATTGCACAGTGGCACGGTGGCTCAGTGATTAGCACAGCTGCCTCACAGTGCCAGGATCCCAGGTTCAATTCCAGCCTTGGGTGACTGTCTGTGTGGAGTTTGCACATTCTCCTCATATCTGCATGGTTTACTCCAATTTCCTCCCACATTCCAAAGATGTGAAGGCCAGGTGAATTGGCCATACTAAATTGTCCATAGTTGCTAACTGCATTAGTCAGAGGGGCATGGGTTACTCTTCGGATAGTCCATGTGGACTTGTTGGGCTGAAGGGCCTGTTTCCACACTGTACGGAATCTAATCTAATCTGTGTGTGTTTCATTTCTGAATATGGCACAAAGTATGTTGTGGATTTGCAAAGTGAACTATTTTAGCTTCCAGGCAGAAACAAAGAGAGCAGCGTGTCAAAAGTGTAACATTGAATACTGCATTCAATTGAACTAGAAATAAAATGAAACAGAGAAGCAGTTTTACTGGGTTGTAGTCAAGAATAGGGCAGAGTCATAGAGTCATAGAGATATACAGCATGGAAACAGACCTTTCGATCCAATGCGTCCATGTCGACCAGATATCCCAACCTAATCTAGTCCCATTTTCCAGCACTTGGCCCATATCCCTCCAAACCCTTCCTATTCATATACCCATCCAGATGCCTTTTAAATGTTGCAATTGTACTAGCCTCCACTTTCTCTGGCAGCTCATTCCATACACACACCACCCTCTGCGTGAAAACGTTGCCTCTTAGGTCTCTTTTATATCTTTCTCCTCTCACCCTAAACCTAAGCCCTCTACTTCTGGACTCCCCGACCCCAGGGAAAAGACTTTGTCTATTTACCCTATCCATGCCCCTCATGATTTTATAAACTTCTATGAGGTTATCCCTCAGCTTCTGGTGCTCCAGAGAAAACAGCCCCAGCCTATTCAGCCTCTCCCAATAGCTCAAATCCTCTAAACCTGGCAACATCCTTGTAAATCTTTTCTGAGCCTTTTTAAGTTTCACAACATCTTTCCGATAGGAAAGAGACCCAAACTGCACATAATATTCCAACAGTGGCCCCTAACCAATGTCCTGTACAGCTGCAACATGATCTCCCAACTCCTGTACTCAATACTCTGACCAGTAAAGGAAAGCATATCAAACACGTTCTTCACTATCCTATCTACCTGCGACTCTACTTTCAAGGAGCTATGAACCTACACTCCAAGGTCTCTTTGTTCAGCAACACTCCCTAGGATCTTACAATAAAGTGTGTAGGCCCTGCTCTGATTTGTTTTTCCAAAATGCAGCACCTCTCATTTATCTAAATTAAACTCCATCTGCCACTACTCAGCCCATTGGCCCATCAGAGGATTGAGAAGAACCCTAGAAAACTCTGTCAAATTTGTAGCATAAAGCAGAAAAGTCATCAAATGAATTTCCAGGTACCTAATAACCCCTCCACTGACAAAATCTGTGGTACTGGATTTAACCACTTATTAAAGAATCAATAATAAAGGAGAAAGATGATTTTTAACTGTGTCAGTAGTTATTCTTCACAAAACTTCCTCTCACCCCTCTCATTCTATTAGTATAACATTCCATTTTCATTCTTACTCATTTATTCATCATATTTCCCATTAAATGTTTTCATCCTTGTATCCTCTGTTATTCCTTATGGTACTGAGTTTCACATTATAACCATTGCCTGGGCGGGAAAGTTTCCTCTGAATTCACCATTGAATTTATAAAGTATTTTCTTAGATGTAGGGCTGTTAATTTTAAACCATGCCTCCACTCAGCAGATGTTATATTTGTCATTTCCAATGTTCAAAGAAATTTCATGTCTAGAATTCACTTCTGCACAATTTAGTATGGCCAATCCAACTCTCGACCATGGGAGGAAACCAGAGCACCTGAAAGAAACGCACAGAGATATGGGGAGAATATCTCTGGACGCCAGGATGCTAAATGTCTTCAAGGCAGAGATTGATAGATTCTTGTTGTCTCGGGGAATTAAGGGCTACGGGGAGAATGTGGGTAAGTGGAGTTGAAGTGCCCAGCAGCCATGATTGAATGGTGGAGTGGACTCGATGGGCCGAATGGCCTTACTTCCACTCCTATGTCTTATGGTCTTAATATACAAACTCCACACAGACAGTTGTCTGAGTATGAAATTGAATCCACGTCCCTGGCACTGCAAGGCAGCAGTATTAACCACTGAGCAATCATGTGGTGAGTCCGTTTGAGTTTCTGGCCAATGATAATCCTCAGGACGTTGATAATGGGAGATTCAGTGATGGCAACACCGTTGAATGTCAAAAGGCAGTGGTTAGATTGCCTCTTATTAGTGATGGTCATAGCCTGGTATTTGAGTGATGTGAATTTTTTTTTAAGAATCCCTACAGTGCAGAAACAAGCCATTCAGATCAACAAGTCCACACCAACTCTCTGAAGAGTAACCCACACAGACCCATTCCACTACCCTATTACTACAGTTACCCCTAACTAATGCACCTAACCCACACATCCCTGAACACTGTGGGCAATTTACTTGCCGCTTGTCAGCCCAAGCCTGGATATTATACAGATCCTGTTGCATTTGAACATGGACTGCTTCAATATCTGAGGAGTCATGAATGGTGCTGAACATTATGCAAACATCAGCAAACATCCTCACTTCTGACTTTAAGGTCATTAATGAAACAACTGAAGATGGTTGGGCCTAGGACACTACCCTGAGGAACTCCTCCTCCAGAAATGTCCTGAGCTGAGATGATGACCTCTAACAACGACAACTGTCTTCTTATGTGTCAGGTATGACTAACCTACAGAGAATTTGCCCCCAATACCCATTGATTCTAGTTTTGCTCAGGCTCCTTGATTCTACACTCGGTCAAGGGCTGTCACTGCTACCTCACCTCTGGAATTCAGCTCTTTTGTCCATATTTAAACTAAGACTGTAATGAGGTCAAGACCTGAGTGTTACTGGTAGAACCCAACTGGGCATCACTGAGCAGGTTGTTGCTGAGCAGGTGCTGCTTGATAGCATTGTTGATTACACCTTCCATCACTCCACTGATTCAGAAGTTGTTTCCATCTCTCTTTACATGCACGAAGATCCATATTTCATTAAGGATTCGCTGGAACCAGTGTGACAAAGCTGAGAAGTTCTCATGACTATGGGTACGCAGAGTGATTTCTATGTGTTGGTATGCATTCCATATTACAAGCTTTGTCCGACTACTTTAGGTCCTTTATGATGTAATCTGTGTAAGATCAGAAGAGGAGTACTTCCATGCACAATGGAATACATACTAATGATGAATACTACGTATTTTTCAGTCTAGTGTAAGAGGTAGCTCAACATAATGCCAGATATGTTCTGTATTAATTGAAGTTAATGGTGGATTCTCCTGGTAAGACGATCTCTTTGTAGCTGTATCTTACAGTGGAGGTGGATTATCTGTGTATTATTCACTCAGGGGTCAGCAGCATTTTATAATGACTGAGGAGTGTAACTCACCACCAGAATCAACGCCTTTATCTCATTATCTCCAAGGGAATTTCAATTGTGCCACCTGAATCATGGTACATTATCACTTTCAAAATAACCTTGCTCCCTTGAAAAGCTGCAATCAACCATATCTCCACCTAAATAATGCATATAATCATACCTAAGTGGGAATGATTTTTTAATTCATTCATGCGGTGTCACGATTGCTGATTGATCCAGCATTTGTTGACTATCCCTGGTTGTCCTTGGTGAGCTACCTTCTTGAACCACTGCAGTCCAGTTGGTGTAGATAGACCCATAATGTTATTAAGTAGGTGATTCTGAGATTTTCCCTTAACGATATTGAAGGGACAAGGATATAATTCCAATCAAAAACAGAAGTTGCTGGAAAAGCTGAGTAGGTCTGGCAGCATCTGTGAACAGAAATCAAAGTTAAAGTTTCAGTTCTGGTGACCCTTCCTCCATTTTGAGGCAGGGTCAGTGGACCCAAAACGTTAACTCTGATTTCTCTCCACAGATGCTGCCAGATCTGCTGAGCCTTTCCAGCAACTTCTGGTTTTGTTTCTGATTTATGGCAGCCGCAGTTCTTTTGGGTTTTTATAATAGAATTCCAAGTTAGTATGGTAAGGGCTTATAGGTGGTAGTATTCATATGTATTTGCTGTCCTTGCCCTTCTCAATGGTGTGCTTGTGTGTTTGGAAGGTTCAGTTTGAGTAACCATTGTGAATTTCTGCTGAGCATATTGTAGATGGTACACACTGCTGTGACTCAGCATCTGTGGTGAAGGGAGTGAATGTTTGTGGATGTGGTGCTCGTCAAGCAGGCCGCTTAGTCCTGGATGGTGCTAAACATCATGCATTATGCAGTAATAAGATGTGTATGTGCGGAATTAGTTTCTTCAATAATGTATGCAATGCAAGTTTCCTGCTATGGTGACAGAGGGTGGTAAAAAAAATGAGTTTAGACAACCTCGTTATGGATGTAATTAAAAAATATTACCTCTTGTCACTAAGCTTGGCTAATTGGCTTCCTAGAAACAAGTCACAAACACACACACACACACACAGGGATAAAATGAAAACAGCTACAATTAATAATAATCTAGTTTTTCATGGTAATGATGTGTTTTTTTGCACAATTGCTACTTTTATTTGAAATGATTCAAATTCTGAATTTCCCTTTTGAGTTATACCCACTCCTGAAGATAATGATTGCTCGAGTGGCAAAGTCTCCTGGTCAAACTGACCCATTCTCCACTTACCAGCTTGGTGTCAGCAGGCACTGGGACACCTCACTGCTGAGTGCAATCCAACCCGTACTCAACAACCATATACACACACTTCCAGCAGAGACCAACAGATGGTAAACAGGAAACTGGCACACTGGCTAAACTTAACTCTCCTTATCACAGGAATGCTGACAACATTTTTACACATCAACAACACTTGCACTTGTCCAGCACCTTTAGTGAATTAAGGCATCCCAAGGGAACCTTTTTAATTTGCCTGGCTAAGTACGACACTGTATGCTACAGTGTGCTAGCATCAAGAGAGCTTTATAAAGCAATCCTTCTTTTCATTTCTTCAGCTTGCTCTTAATTCACTGAAATGGCCACAAACCCATGACATTATTCAGCCATTACTGATCCACAATCAGTATCTGATCCTGTGGGTATATGTATGATTGAGATCGACGAGCTGATTTGTGTTACCTCAAATCAAACTTTTCACACATATGTAGAGATTCTTATAGCTTATACATATCACACGACAAGTATTGGTGGAGGAGGAATTGCCATAACTTACTTTTTAAACTGGCCATTACAAAGGGGATTCAATGAAAGATGATAGTGTTGGCTGGCAATTTCGAAATGATAGAACTGACAGGGAGCATAACGGTGGTTGTGCTTGAGGGTGATTTGGTGGCAATGCATAATCTAGCACTCACAAGTCACAAAGAAATTAATTAGCAGCATTAAATACATCATGAGTTCCAATCCCACAAATTGGTAATTGACAACCTTAGAACCTTTTAAGGCATCTGCCTGCAAGTCCCTTTCAGAAGACTATAATGAAAGCCTGCAATAAGATACCTGCTTCCCACCGTCTTATTGGTGTGGAGTAGATCAGGATTACAAAGGAGAGAAAATATTTTAAAGAGTAAAGGATCTCATCTCCAAGAATCAAAAGAACAATGCAATCATCATCTTGCTCTTGGCATTTCCAGGCAGCATTTGTCAGTTGTACATATTCACTGATAACACTCGGGTATGTCCAGACCTCAATGTAAGACTCAATCCTGATTGATATGCCTACTGAGCTTCTGCCCAGTGGATAAATGGAATGGGGAGTACATTGAACTTCCATTTCTCATTCTTGGTACTGGCCTTAGTACTTCAGTTACCTGAAGGCAATTAACTTACTCCTGCTTCCCACCCCCTCCCACCACCATTTTAGGGAGATTTAACTGTGAGGGAGGAGGCAAAGGAAGCAAATCAAGGCAAGAGGAAGCTACTGCTCCTCAAATAATTATAGCTTCAAACCTGCCACTTCGTATATGTTAATTTTGCAGTGTATACCGTGAATTTTAAATGGATATATTGCTTTTATTTTGGGTGCATATCCTGTTGATGATACATATAATTCAAAACATTGAGGTGCTCCCAAAATGATGATAATCAATATATCACCAAAACAAACCCACTAGGACAGAGCTTCCAGGTTGGTTATGCAAATTAATTTAATACATTACCAAAAATAATATCAAGTATTGTAGAAGTCTTTTTAATTAAAAGTCAGACATCCTATTGTTACAGTAACAATGAGTGTTATCTCGACACTTTCAAAATTCTTAACATAAAATTACTTCAAAATTAATTCAAAATGGGCAACGTAATCTAAACTCATTAGTCTATTTATCACTGAATGTCTTCTGGGCTTTCCACATACTTTCTATTACTTCAGATCCCATTATTTATGAGTACGTAAGTAAAAACCAGGAAGATCCAACTCGCTTCAAATATCTAGCAGGTTTTGCGTTTTGAGCCCCTAATTGGCAAATTATTCCAAACTTGCTTTTTGAGTGAAGATGTTTCCTAAGACCTGCTTAAAATATACACTAAGTCATTCATGCTGATACTCACACATCCAATATTCCGGCTGGTTTTAACATGTCAATCCCACAAGCTATTTTGTACAACAGATATGAGCAATTTGCTTTGATTTCAAAATGATTTTACAAAATAGTTACTTGACTGGAGCAGCAACAAGAAATCAGCACTTGAAGAGTTAAAAATGCAGAAAGTCTCTTCATCCATTCTTCAGTTAAAACTTCATTTCTGAAGTGCATCTCATTAAGAACTGTTTTTATATGAAATATGAAGCCCACGGTACAAACAGCACTGTTTGAAACCAGGCAACTCAGAGCTCTTGGCAAAGCTCCGCTGTATCAGATTGAACTACTTTTAGTTGCATATGAATTTTATAAAATAAAAAAAATACCTCTGACAGTCGATGCCTTAACTGTGATAATAGAAGTGATATATATATATTGAGATTCCTCCCCAAATATATTGACACCAGTTATTACCCTTCTGTTCAGTCTATCTCACTGATCTGCATTAGTACGAGTTCAAAACTAAAGGTTCTATAATCAACACTTAAATTCAGCAAACAAATCACATATAAATAAGCACAAAAATGGACTAGAAATTATACATACAGTACAGCAATCCATCCTAAAACGAGTGGGTATTAAAGTCTGAAATCTGCTGCTGGGTTTAGTTACTGCAGGTAAACAACAGGCTTGAGAGCGAGTGTTGTACTCTCTGGACACTTGCTGTCTTCCCTCTCTCTCTCTCTCTCTCTCTCTTTCTCTCTCCCTCTCTCTCTCTCTCTTTCTCTGTCTCGTTTTCTCTCAATATCTTCTGGACTGATTGGTTTCTGCAGGTGTTAAAACTAGACCATCACTGATTACATAACCTTCGTCATTAGCTGAAACCAACCTATCACCAGCCCACACAAAACTTGGGCTCTTTCCATGCACAATTCTAACTGGCTCTGCCAGTGATGTTTTTCACCAGTGAATGTTATTTTTTTCTCGTTTCCTCTATTCTCAGCAGACATGTTGCAAGACAGTTACAGATGAGCTTCGGTGTTTCACAGTTTTTTTCTGTCCTCATTTTTTTCTCTGTATTTTTCATGTCCTTTCTCTTTGAGCTCCCACGCATTTTAAGCCTCTGTGAAATTAATTCCACAGCCTTGTATTCCAATTTTGAGCTAATTGTATGGATATTTATTTTTTCATTCTACATTAGTCAGAAACATATTTTCGTAGCATAAGTAAATGTCGTTGCCTTCCAAATTACTTAGTAGCAATAATTGATCATTTCAGTGCATGCAGAACTGCTGTGTGAAAATTTATACAAGGCAAAATAGGAATGGCATCTTTCAGTCCAATTGAAAGAAGCATCTAGATATGACAATGAACTGATATAAGCAGAAGGATCCTTTTGGTAATCGTGTGTTCTACTTGCTCTTACATTACAATTCACCCATGTCAGCAGCATCTGAGATGGGAGCTTTTTCCTCTATTTCAGGATGCCTCTTTAACCTTTGGAAGTGCAGAAATATCCACTATCATTAGTATTACATGGGAAGCCATTCAAGTAAATCTGGTCCCTTATCCCTCCTGAAACTCATATTGTTCCATGGCTGGAAATGCAGCCTCAAGCCTCTCCAGACACCACCTTTTCTGTATTAGACCAGAGCTATTTTTAAGCAGCCTCCAGACATGTGGAGTTTGCACATTCTCTTCATGCCTTCATGGATTTTCTCTGGGTATTCTGGTTTCCTCCCACAATCCAAAGATGTGCAGGCTAGGTGAATTGGCCATGCTAAATTGCCCATAGTGTTCAGGGATGTGTTGGTTAGGTGCATTAGTCAGGGGTAAAGGTAGAGTAATGAGGAATGGGTTTCAGTGGGATACTCTTCAGAGGGCCGGTGTGGACTTGTTCGACCGAAGGGCCTGTTTCCACACTGTCGGGATTCTATACATTCTGTACATGCGATGACTTGAACACAAACCTCCTGGTCCAGAGGGAGGGATATTTCTACTGCGCCCCAAGTGTTCCTCATTATTGTGAGCAGTAGTGGCTGATTATTTAACCATTGGTTAATGCTGTTACACAACCACACAAACACACACTGTCTCCCTTACTCTCCAACAGAAGTCACTGCAAACCAATCAGAGGCAGAAACTCATGATTGATTGCACACTCAGAAAATCAAGGTCATCTCTGGTTTCTTTACTATCAAGGCGGATACTGTCACTCAATAAATTACAGCCAAAAATCAATTCTTCAAGCTTCCATATCTGGATAACTCAACTGCACATTGGTTCACATATTTACCAGTGAGGCACTTGAATCCTAATCAAGCATGCTTCTGGAATTAATCATCATCTTTATTCATGCATCAGCCAATAAAAATACTTGAATAATTAGGGGCAGCAATGAGGCATGGAAAATAAATTTAAGGCTGAGGTAGACATATTTTGGACAGAGAAGGGACTCGAGGGCTGTGCTGGCAGGGCAGGAAGAAGATTGGATTTGAGGTCCCATTGATATCAACCATCATCTTGCTGAATGACGGAGCAAGTCTGAAGGGCTGAATGGTCTACTCCTGTTTCTATTTGTTATTATCTTATGTTCACCATGTTAGTGACCCATTAATGGAACTTCATTTGGCATTGGGATTAGTGGATTTCCTGATAACCCAATGCTAACCATAATATACTGTGCCTTTGGACTCTTGATAAGCAATGTAGGAATCAAAAAAGGCAATTTAATATGTCCACCTGACATTTAGGTCCTCCCACAGGACCTGAGTGAACAGTTTTCTTCATCTTCTATCCTACATCCATATCACATTACTCCTCACTGGGCCAAACACTACTCAGTTTTTTTTTCTCTTACCTGGTGTTAAAATGTAATGAATGATTTCCTGTCCTCCCTCTGTTGTTCCTTAGATGGGAAAAGGCACACCAGAGGGACAATTGACAGAAGCTGTCCGCCACATCACTACTAATTTTTCAGTGAGCAGACGTGAGGTGGATGTCCATAAGGGCACTTAAAATACAAGCAAAAATGGGCCAAACAGCCTGAAAAGCCTGTTTCATGCAATCATGATGAACCTTTTCTCTCAAATCCACTTATTCATCTGTTCCCCATATCCCTTGATTCTTGAGATACCAGCAATGCATCCATCTCAGCCTTAAATACAGCTCTTTTGGACTAAGAATTCAAAAATCTCACAACTTCTTGAATGAAGACTTTTCGTTTTCATGTCAGATCTGAAATGATCAACTGCTAATTCTAAGATTGATCCCCCTGTTCTAGACTTCCCAGTCAAGGAAACAACTTCCCAGTGTCAACCCTTCAGAGTGTCTTACTGAGACCTCATCTCATTCTCAACTTTAAAGAATTCATTCAGCCACTTATCCCAGGGAGCAGATTAGCTGAGCTGCCTCCAATGCAAGTATATCCTGGACAGCAATGGATAATACATACACAGGTATACTGCAATCATATTCATATTGAGTGCCATCAAATGCATGTTCTGTCATTTGTTCCATCATAACACTGGACTCAAGCAACTCTCTGTCTCCACGCCAGAAATTAACCACAGGCATTAACCATTTTTGGGGATGGATAACAATGCCGGAGTAGAAAAGCTTTTCTTTAGTGTTTCTGGCTCAGAGACAGTAAGTTGTGACAGCCTTATTTATACCCGGAATGGACACAACTGGGATTGTGTCCCTGAAGTGCTGTTGCAATCAAGCATATGAACCTAAATGAAAGAATTCTCCCTCCAGCTACACAACACTACACACCACATGACTTACGCATGTTTCAAGAAGACTGAAAACCATCAAGAAATCTTCCCAATGACCCCCACCTCAAAATTAAGCATTTTCCTATTTTTGTCACCATATTTTCATAGAAAAATATACCTGTGGTGAGGTAGTTCAGGTGTTTCACTACAACACCTACCAGCACATTGGGAAGAAAGTGGCGGGTGAATAGATTGTGTGAGATTAGGAACTGGACAGACTGAGAAAGTGCAGAACTTCATCTCACATTCCCAACCCCACCAACCCTACACCAAGTCCAACAGCCCACACTTACACAGGGTTCTCAGGATCTATGTAAGGCATCTATAGAGGCCTCTCCTAAAGCTCTGTGAATAAAAAGTCAGCCTGGATTTTTTTTGTAACAATTCAACCAAGATTCGCAGTAGTAGTAATATTAATAAGTGTTTTTTTTTAAGCATCTGCTGTACTGCCATATGCAACTCAGAGTGAGAGGAAATTGGAAGCTTGATGAGTGCACACTGTGATTTAAACCAGCCTTCTAGTAAGTTCACACAAGCTGCTGTTTACTGAAGAGAGGAGCAAGCAGGGCTGGTAGTAGAAGGCATATCAATCCAGAAATAGAAGTAAACACTGCTCAGGAAGAAACCCAAGTTTGATACAACTTTGGTGAATCATAGCATCGGAGATAGAGTTTAAAAACTACAGAAAGAAGGAGGCCAATCAGCACATTGTTCCTGTACAAGCTCTCTGGAGGAACATTTATTTCAATTTGTCAAACCCGTGACCACTACCATCAAGAAGAACAAGGACAGCAGATCTAATGGAACACCACAATCTGCAAGATGCCCTCAAAGCCACTCAATATCCAAGCTTAGGAATATATAACCATCCCTTCAGTGTCACTGGGTCAAAATCCTGGAATTCCCAGCCTTATGGTTTTAATTATCTATCTAATCACCTTATGGTTTTAATTATCTATCTAATCATGATTCAAGAAGGTAGTTCACTACTACTTTTGCCAAGGTATTGAGGGATGGAAAGTAAATGCTAGCCAGCAACTACCACATCTCATGAATGATTTTTTTCCAAAGTTTCGTCCCCCTGCTTTTCCCCATAATCTTGCAATTCTTGTGTATTTTTAAGCTTCCTTGGACTTTTGAATTCCTTTCTACTGCCCCAGGCAGTACATTACAGAACATAACAATGCTGAATAAAAAACATTTTCTAATCTCATGTTTGTCTTCTCTATTTGCCGTTTGTTTTAAATTTAAAACCTTGATGCCCTCTTTGCTTCAGATAAGAGGTTTTGAGTGCCTTATTAGGGTTATGAGGTGGAGCTCCTACCATAAGTTTAATTTTAATTTATTCATTTAATAGGATGTAGGAATTACTGGCTAGACCAGCTTTTATTGCCTATTGCCAGCTTCAATATACCACGTAACAAAGAGAAAAGATTTCTCTCAGGTGCCTGCTCTCAGAAATATTAAAGTCAATTTCTGAAAAGATATTCTGATCTTGGTAGATGTAATCATATAGGCAAGTAGTAAGAAATGATGGGCCAATGACCTCATTCTAACCTGTGAGATTTTGTGAATCCCAACAATTTTTCCAATGTATTAACAATAGCATCAACAGAATGTAAGGAATGGAAATCTTCAGTCTTAAATTCAATTTTGCTACCTCACATTCAGCATCAAATGTAGAAAAACTGATAACAGATTAGTGATTATAATTTAGTAATCGCATTTAGGGGCTTAAATGGCTCATGCAATCAATAATGGATATGAAGAAAGATTAAATAGCATTACTCTCCCAGAATAGCTCAGAATTTATGAAAACACAGTTCAATCCTACCGTAGGAGAGTCGAAAACTAGAGGGTGCAGGTTGAAGGTGAGAGGGGAAAGATTTGAAAAGGACCAGAGGGGCAACTTGTTCATGCAGAGGGTGGTGCTTGTATGGAATGAGCTGCCTGAGGAAGTGGTGGAGGCTGGTACAATTGGAACATTTAAAAGGCACCTGAATGGAGATATGAATAGGAAGGGTTTGGAGGGATATGGGCCAGGTGCTGGCAAATAGGACTAGGTCAAATTGGGATGATGTGGTCGTGTTGGACTAAAGAGTTTGTTTCTGTACTGCATGACCCTATAATTATAAATGTTTTTGGCCTTTACTTTCAGGGTTTTTTTTTCTCTTTTCCTGATGTCATTGTTGCACCCTGTTCAATGACTGTCAGCGTTTCTCCACCATTTCAGACTATAGGCAGCCCTCAGATTGCGAATGGGTTCTGTTCCTGAGTCCGTTCACAAGTCAATTTGGAGGCTAATTGGAACACAATGCAAGATAATATAAAGCAGCCATTCATAAGTACCGGAAATGTTTGTCTACCAGATATTTAAAATGACAGCCCTGTATGGGATCGCATGCATAATAATGAGCATCAATATGTCAGAAATCAAAGATTCACTGTAGTCATCACAAAGTTCATGAATAAGTGTAGATAAACAGGTATCAGCAAGTTACTTTTAACTTTGGGTTATCAGAAACATGTTTAATGTTGCCATAATGTGAAAATTACAGACAGAATGGAAGTCACCATAGCTCAATCAGGAGCAACAAGCTCATCTGATTCCATCCCCTCTCATCTTTCCTGAAACTATTTCCAGGCTTCCTTCCTCATCATAATTTATTTTTAAACTTCTCAGTTGCCTGATAAATGATTTTTAATTATTTCTAACATGCAGCTTCATCAAATTTCAAGTAAAATGCAGTTCACTAGGTCAAGTTCATGGAGTCAATTACAAAGTATTCTTGTGTAGTAGAGAGAGGAAATTTATTATTTATTAACCCCAAGAACAATAATAAAATAGAACACCGAAAACATTTACAAACATGGGAGTAAAGTTTTAAAAGGGGATGGTGTATAGTACAAAAATGAAGATCAAGAATAGGCAGTTTAAAATCTTGAGGTGTTAGGCTTTCATCTGAGACCACAGTTGCTTAGTTTGATGACTTGTATACTCCACAGTAACAAAACCTGTAGATTCCTTGGAGTTCTTGGTGAATTGATGTTTTCCCAGTTTGTATTTCATCAGGCATTATTTTTCAAGAAGATAAGAGCAACACAGAGAGGGAAAGTTTTCCAGTTATGCTATTAGGGAATCAACTTTCCTTCTCTATAAGTTATTGCCTGAAATCCAGTCCATTTTTATATTGCCAGGCCTAGCTTTGTTCATTTTTCAAGCTGAATAACTTGCATGTGATTTTCATTCTAATAAGTGAATGTTCCAGAAATATGCAAATCAATGTTTCAATGCCTTTTATAGTCACTTTAATTTCAGCTCAGAATGATTCTTATTTATTGATGGTTTCATAAGCATGCTGAACCTGGTCAGGTGACGACAACGGCTGCTCCAAGTCAACATTTGTCTTTTAGTGCATCTATTTCAGTCCATGAAAGATCTCAGGCATTAAAATCAGAGGATGAAGTTAGCAACACTCTCTTTCCCTGCTGGCACATAGAATCCAAACAGTTTGGAAACAGGCCATTCGGCCCAATGAGTCCACACGGACCCTCCAAAGAGCATCCCACACAGACCCATCCCCTTACCCTATCCCTGTAACCCTGCATTTCCCATGGCTCATGCACCTAACCTACATATTCCTGGATACAATGGACAATTTAATATGGTCAATTCACCTAACTGTACATCTTTGGTCTGTGGGAGGAAACCAGACCACCTGGAGCAAACCCACGCGAACACGGGGAGAATGTGCAAGCTCCACACAGTCAGTTACCTGAGGATAGAATCGAATCCGGTTCCCTGGTGCTGTGAGGCAGCAGTGCTAAACACTGAGCCAACCATCATCTCCCAGTCTGAAGTGATGCTGTCTCTCTCCCAGTCTCTCTCTTCTCCTGTAAGAAAGTATCACCTGTTTTGTTTCTTCTATCACAGTTCCCTGGCCACAGAATTTCTGAAATAGCAGCTTCCTCACCACAGATAGAGCACTGTACATGTATGTACCACTCACTCATTCTTGCCTTCCTTTGATTCCCTTTTTCCTTTGGTTCCATTGATATTTTCCCAGCTTTTTGTTCTGCTTTTCCTTTACACTGGGTTCCTTTTATATTTTTACACCTACACTGCTAGTTTTTACAATGTTCACTCCATGTATGGAGAGTCTCGGGAAGTGTAGATCACAGAGAAAGCCTGCCAGCTTTAAAGGGATTCAGGGAATGGTCCAGGAATACTAGTCCTGGACAATGAAATAGTCAGATAAATGAATAAGAGAACAGGTAGATTCTTAGATACCTGGATAAGTGGCTATAACATGTGTCCCAGAGATGTTCTGCCAGTATTGGGTTTGTGTGTATTTTCAAATCGGGAATAGGATATATCTGTGAGGTTACTCTGAGGGAGTTGTTGTTTTTTCTGGGACAATAACCAGTAACTTAAACCCAAATTATTTAAGAACAAGCGTTTACCTAGAGTTTAAGTTTTTTATTTACATGATTGCAGTAGAATAAATTTTGTCTTGAGTGGTTTATGGTGAGGATGAGTGAGGAACAGTCATGACATTTTTAACAGGTTATGAAGAAATGTGTTAGGTGGGAAATTATGAATAATATGTATAAAATAGAAAATTAATCTGGGAGGACAGATTTGACCCAAATTCACATCAAACGCAATGTGGATTTGGGTTCCAACTCTGTTCAGGGATTAGGTAAATCCAAAGTTAGATATAAATCAGTTCTGCTGAAATTCAGTAATAAAAACAGAACATGCTGAAAGCACTCAGCAGGCCTGGCAGCATGTGTGGAGAGGAGCCCAGAGTTTGTGTTTCATGTCTGAGATCTTTCACTAAAATGGGCGGTAAACTCAATGAGCACTTGTGGATAATGATCAGAATACAACTAGAAATGTTATAATCCCCAAGTCAAACAGGATTGATTTCTTTAATTGGCCTTTCTAGGAAGGGTTTAGCAGAGGCTAATGAGAGAAGAAACTTTCCTTTCATGTCCTAGAATCCCCACAGTACAGGAAGGGGTCATTTGGCTCATCAAGTCTGCACAATAAAAATCCAAAGAGCATCCCACCCAGACCCAGCACCCTATCCTTGTAACCCCACAGTAACCATGGCTAGTCTACCTAACCTACACATCCCTGGATACTACATGTCAATTTTACATGACCAATTCACCTAACCTGCACATCCCTGGATGCTAAGGGAAATTTAGCATGGCCAATCCACCTAACCTGTGCATTTTTGGACTGTGGGAGGAAACCATAGCACCCAACAGAAACCCATGCAGACACTTAACAGAGAATTTGCAAACTCCACACAGACAGTCAGCCAATGCTGGAATTGAACCCAGGACCCTGGTGCTGTGAGGTATCAGTGCAAATCACTAAGCCACTGTACTGCCCAAGGACCTCTGTATCATCATTTTACGTGAAGTACATTGGGAGTGTTGCCAGGAAATCATATAGCCATTTTGCACACATGAAGGAATAACATGTCCAGTCTGACTATTCACTGAAAGGATCGGAAGGATGAGGAGAGGTAGTTTGTCTTTCAGAACGTAGAAGCAGGATTAGGCTATTCAGTCCATTAAGTCTACCCTGTCAGTCTGGATCAAGGCTGATCATCCACACCAACACCGTGCTCTTACACTAACCCCATATCCCTTGATTCATTAGTAACTAGAAACCTAAAAGTTCTCAATGTGAAATTATCTCAATCCTCTGGGAAGAAAATTCCAAAATATTTATCACCCTCTGAATGATGAAATTCCTACTCATTTCAAACTTAAACAGCTCGCCTTTCAGCTTGGGTCTGAGTCCCATGGTTCTAGACCCCAGGGCCAGAGAAGACCTATTTTCTTTATCCACTCAGTCTAGAACTTTACGAATACTTTATGTTTACATGAGATCACCTCTCTTTCTTAGAAACTCTCAAGGATGCAGGCCCAATTTCTTCAACCCCTGCTTAAAGGATAGTCTACCCTCCCATAAATCATCTTGTAAACCTTCACTGCATTCCTTCAGTAGTAAGTGTATCCTTCCCTATGCAATGTGACCAGACTGCACACAGTACTCCAGGTGAACTCTAACCAGTGCTCCATTCCATTAGCAAGACTTCTTTGGCCTGTATTCTGAGCCTTTTTCAATAAATGCTAGCACCCCATTTGACTTCTGAACCACTTTCTGCACCTATATAGTAGTTTCCTTTGATGTATGAACAAGGATATCTAACCCCTTTTGGATGTCAACACTCTCCAATCTTTCACCATTCAAGAAATATTCTGCACCAGTGTTCTGTCAATAAAGATGGATAACTTTTATCCTCATTGTTTTCCATCTATCATGCTCTTGCCCTGTCCAAATCCTCTTGAAGCCTCTTGAATCCATCCCTACTCCTCAAAGTTTTGTGTCAACAGCAGGAAAAACAGAAATTGCTGGAAAAGCTCAGCAGGTCTGGCAGCATTTGTGGAGAGAAATCAGAGTTAATGTTTTGGGTTGAGAGACCCAAGGTGACCCCAGCAATTTCTGTTTTTGTTTCTGATTCACAGCATCTACAGTATTTTTCAGTTTTGACTTTGTATCATTTACAAGCTTGGAAATATTGCAATCGGTCCCTACATCCAAAGTATTGATTTCGATTGTGAAAAGTGAAACAGGGCATATTCATCCATTTTAGTTTCTGCTTTCCATCTGTAAACAAATCCTCAATTGATGCAAGTAAGTTGCCCCCAATTCCATATGACTTAATTTTGTTAACTGAACTCTTGTCTGCTACTTAATCACCTCGCCAACTGGATCCCTTAATCGACTCCACTTGTAACAATTTCAAAACTCTCCATAAGGTTTGTCAAACATGATTTTGCCTTAATAAATCCAAGTTGACTCTGTCCAAACAATTATTTCCTAAATATCCAGAATCACATCCTTTATAATAGATTCTCGGATTTTCTCTTCTATGAAAGACAGACTAACAGCTCGTAGTCCCTTGTTTTTTCTCTCATTCCTTTCTTAAACAGTGGCATTTCATTTGCAAACTTCAAATCTGTAGGCAGATTACAGAATTAGTAGAATTGTGAGAGATGATAAGCAATAGTTCCATTATCTGCATAAACATCTCTCTAAACACTGGTGAGGTGATGATGTTGTGGTATTACCACAAAACTATTCATTTGAAGACCCACATAATATTCTATTGACCTGTGTTTGAATCCTGCTTTCAGAGATGGCAACATTTGAAATTGGAGTTAAGCGTGACCGTGAAATTGTTGGGGAAAAGCCCATCTCGCTCACTAATGTCTTTTACAGGAAGGAAATCTGCCATCTGGCCTACATGTGACTCCAGACCTACAGCTAAGTGGTTGACTCTTAACTTCCCTCTGGGAAATTAGGAATGGGCAATAAATGTAGGTCTAGTTAGTTTACTCATCCTGTGCATGAGTAAAAAATGTACTCCAGGGTGAATATCATCACATCCTGAGGATCTGTCAACTTGCAATCCCAAGCATTTTCTCTTTTAAACTACTTTTAAACTAATTTTTTTTCAGATTCATGCTCCTACTAGATCTTTGGATGCTAATTATTTCAGAAAAACATTGTATGCATTCTTCTGTAGAGTCAAGCGAAACATGTCTATGTCGTTTCTTTGCCGTTTCTCTATTTCCCATCATAAATTCTCCTGACTTTGTCTGCAATAGAGTCACACTCATCTTTGATAATCTTTTCCTTTCTTATGTACTAGAAGCTTTTCCAATATGTTTTAATGTTCCTGGCAATTTTACATTCATGTTGCATTCTTTCTCATTTACAAGTTTTCTTTATCAATTTCGTTGTCCTCCTTTACTGAATTCTGAAATTCTAAAATCTGCAAACTTCCAATTTTGATATTCATGTTGATTCAGTGGCAGGAACAGGAAGCTAATCGGATGCATTCAGAAGATAGAATCAGCGAAAGATGGTCCTGGATTTGGGAGGCAGCATCATACTGAAGGATTGTGGAGAGGAAAGCAAATTTGAAGATAAGTATTAATCTGTAAGTATGGTGGGTGAAGGGTTTTTTTTTGAGAAGTGGGATCATTAACAGATAACACACAAAGATACACTGCTGATTAGCCATCTATTTCACTTAAATAATGGGAAGTGTGACCCATTTATCAAACAGAAAATCCTTCATGAGGTGCCTAGGCACAGACTTACAATTTTCTGTTAACATATGTGACATTGATGAAACCACACTCTCTTGTCTCCTATACACAATTCAAATGTTGCCAGGGATTTACTTGGAACATCAATTCATGCTGAAGTATAAATTGCTGGGAGACAACATTAAATCAGCTGAGATTCGTCATAACTACCAATACAGGAGGTTAGAATTAGTCAAGTACCATATGCTTCATTCATGGATTACCACATTCATACCAACATTGGACAGTGTTTGAAAACATTATGGGAATTCCTTCCTCATGATATGAAAGCTTAGCTTGTTTACTTCAAGTAATTTTGCACATGGCTCTAACACTGTGATTTAACCTTACAAAACCAGATTTTAATTTGTTCCTAGAACATTGGCATTGCAGGCTAGGCCAAAGTCTGTTGCCCATCCTTCAGCAGTTGGTGGTGAGCCATCTTGTTGAACGATTGCAGTCGGGACACCCAGGGTGGAAGTTCCAGGATTTTGCTACATTGACCATAAGCAACTGGTGACCGAGTTCCAAATCAGTATAATACTTGTCTTGAAGGGAAAATTAGAGATGTTGGTGTTCACATTCACCTGTTGCCATTGTATAGGTCAGTGGATGGCACTGTTATTGGAATATTGGTGAATTACTGCAGTGTGTCCATTAAATAGGAGAAAGTGAGGACTACAGATGTTGGAGATCAGAGTCAAAAGTGTGGTGCTGGAAAAGCGCAGCAGGTCAGGCAGCATCCGAGGAGTAGGAAAATTGGTGTTCCCGGAACATCGATTCTCCTGCTCCAAGGATGCTGCCTGACCTGCTGTGCTTTTCCAGCACCACACTCTTGTATCCATTAAATAGTAGACATCACTGCTACTGAGTGTCAGTGGTGAAGGGAGTGTATTTTTCAAGTGTTGGATGTGTTGCCAGTCAAGCAGACTGCTTTGTTCTGGATAGTGTCAAGAGTCTTGAGTGTTGGAGGTGTAACCATCCACTCAAGTGGACAGTACGGTGTCAAAATTCTACCTTGTGTTTTGTAAATGGTGGAAGTCAGGAAGTGAGTTATTTGCCACAGAAACCCTCACTTCGATATGCTCTTGCAGTATTTACATGACTGATACAGTTCACTTACTGGTCAATAGAAATCCCGACTATGATGGGGATTCAGCAAGAGCAATTTCATTGAATGTCAAGTGGAAATGGTTAGATTTTCTTTTGCTGGAGATGGCCATTTCCTGGCATTTGTGTTGTGTGAATGTTACTTGCTGCTTATTACAGTCGAAAAGTGTGGCACTGGAAATGCACAGCAGGTCAGGCAGCATCTGAGGAGCAGGAGAGTCGATGTTTTGGGTATAAGCTCTTCAAGAGGAATGTGGAGGGGGAAGGGGGCTGGCAGACAAATGGGAGGGTGGGCTTGGGGTGGGGGGGGAAGGTAGCTGGGAAGGCAGATGGGGGAATGATAGTGATAGGTCACTGGGGAGGGTGGAATGGATAGATGGGAAGGAAGATGCTGGATTAGTGGTGCTGGAAGAGCATAGCAGTTCAGGCAGCATCCAAGGAGCTTCGAAATCGACGTTTCGGGCAAAAGCCCTTCATCAGGAATAAAGGCAGTGAGCCTGAAGCGTGGAGAGATAAGCTAGAGGAGGGTGGGGGTGGGGAGAAAGTAGCATAGAGTACAATGGGTGAGTGGGGGAGGGGATGAAGGTGATAGGTCAGGGAGGAGAGGGTGGAGTGGATAGGTGGAAAAGGAGATAGGCAGGTCGGACAAGTCCGGACAAGTCATGGGGACAGTGCTGAGCTGGAGGTTTAGAACTAGGGTGAGGTGGAGGAAGGGGAAATGAGGAAGCTGTTGAAGTCCACATTGATGCCCTGGGGTTGAAGTGTTCTGAGGCGGAAGATGAGGCGTTCTTCCGCCAGGTGTCTGGTGGTGAGGGAGTGGCGGTGAAGGAGGCCCATGTCCTTGGCAGAGTGGGAGGGGGAGTTGAAATGTTGGGCCATGGGGCGGTGTGGTTGATTGGTGCGGGTGTCCCGGAGATGTTCCCTAAAGTGCTCTGCTAGGAGGTGCCCAGTTTCCCCAATGTAGAGGAGACCGCAATGGGAGCAACGGATACAATAAATGATATTAGTGGATGTGCAAGTAAAACTTTGATGGATGTGGAAGGCTCCTTTAGGGCCTTGGATAGAGGTGAGGGAGGAGGTGTGGGCGCAGGTTTTACAGTTCCTGCGGTGGCAGGGGAAAGTGCCAGAATGAGAGGGTGGGTTGTAGGGGGGCGTGGACCTGACCAGGTAGTCACGGAGGGAACGGTCTTTGCGGAAGGTGGAAAGGGGTGGGGAGGGAAATATATCCCTGGTGGTGGGGTCTGTTTGGAGGTGGCAGAAATGTCGGCAGATGATTTGGTTTATGCGAAGGTTGGTAGGGTGGAAGGTGAGCACCAGGGGCATTCTGTCCTTGTTACGGTTGGAGGGGTGGGGTCTGAGGGCAAAGGTGCGGGATGTGGACGAGATGCGTTGGAGGGCATCTTTAACCATGTGGGAAGGGAAATTGCGGTCTCTAAAGAAGGAGGCCATCTGGTGTGTTCTGTGGTGGAACTGGTCCTCCTGGGAGCAGATCCGGTGGAGGCGGAGGAATTGGGAATATGGTATGGCATTTTTGCAAGAGGTAGGGTGGGAAGAGGTGTAATCCAGGTAGCTGTGGGAGTCGGTGGGTTTGTAAAAAATGTCAGTGTCAAATCGGTCATCATTAATGGAGATGGAGAGGTCCAGGAAGGGGAGGGAGGTGTCAGAGATGGTCCAGATAAATTTAAGGTCAGGGTGGAATGTGTTGGTGAAGTTGATGAATTGCTCAACCTCCTCGTGGGAGCACGAGGTGGTGCCAATGCAGTCATCAATGTAGCGGAGGAAGAGGTGGGGAGTGGTGCCGGTGTAATTACGGAGGATCAACTGCTCTACGTAGCCAACAAAGTGACAGGCAGGTAGGACAGGTCACGAGGGTGTTGTTGAGTTGGAGGTTTGAATCTGGGATGAGAAGGGGGAAGGGGAGATTTGGAAACTAGTGAAGTCAATATTGATGCAGTGAGTTTGGAGGATCCCAAGGCGGAAGATGAGATGTTCTTCCTCCAGTCATCAGGTGGATTGAATTTGGAAGTGGAGGAGGCCCAGGACTTGGCTGAGTGGGAGGGTGAGTTGAAGTGGTTGGCCACAGGGCACTGGGGTTGTTTGATCTGTGTGTCCCAGTGGTGTTCCCTGAAACGTTCTGCAAGTTAACATTCTATCTCTCCAATAAAAAGGAGACCACTTTGAGAGCAGACACAGTAGTTGAGGTGTTTGGATGTGCAGGAAAACCTCTGCCGGATGTGAACGGCTCTTTTGGGCCTTAGATGGAGGTGAGGTTGAAGGTGTGGGCACAGGTTTACATCTCTTGCGGTAGCAAGGGACGGTGCCGGAATGGAGTGTGGAGTGGTAGGTCGCCTGGTTCTAATAAGGGAGTCGGGGAGGGAATGGTCTCTGCGGAATGCACATATTAGCGGGGTGGAAGGTGAGGACCGGGGGGGGGGGGGGGGGGGTGGGGGTTCTATCCTTGTTGCAATTGGAGAGGTGGAGTTTAAGGGCAGAGGTGCGCGAAGTAGGGAAGACACGTTGGAGGGCATCGTTAATCACATGGGGAGGGGGAAATTGCTGTCTTTGAAATCGGAGTCCATCTGGGATGTCCTAGAGTGAAATTGCTCCTCCTAGGAACAGATACGTTGGAGGCAGAGGAATTGGAAGTAAGGGAAAGTGTTTCTACTGGAGGGGGAGTTGGAGGAGGTGTAGTCCAGGTAGCTGTGGGAGTCCGTGGGTTTGAAGTTGATGTCCATTTTGAGTCAGTTGCCAGAGATGGAGACGGAGATGTCCAGGAAGAGGAGGAAGGCATCAGATGGTCCAGGTGAACTTAAGATCCAGGTGGAAGATGTTTGTGAAGTTAATGAACTGTTCAACCTCCTTGTGGGAGCACGAGTTTGTGTTGATACAGTTACCAATGTAGTGGAGGAAATGGTGGGGGATGCTGCCAGTGTAACTGCAGAAGATGGACTGTTTTGCATATCCGACAAAGAAGCAGGCATAACTGGGGCCCATGCGGGTGCCCATGGTTACGCCCTTGGTCTGAAGGAAGTGGGAGGTTTCGAAGAAGAAATTGTTGAGGGTGAAGACCAATTCCACCAATCGAATGAGTATGTTGATGGAAGGTACTGGTTGGGTCAAAGGGAGAGGAAGAAACAGAGGCCTTTGAGGCCTTCACCATGGTGTCGCCTCTTGCTCCTTATCAGTCCAATCCTGAATGTTGCCCAAGTCTTGTTACAAATTGGCATGTGCGTTTTCAGCATCTGAGGAATCGCAAATGTCACTAAACATTGTGCAGGTATCAGTAAACATCCCCACTTCTGATCTTATGATGGAGTGAAGATCATCAATGAAGCAACTAAAGATGCCACCTTAAGAAACCCCTGTAGTGCCATCCTGGGACCATGTTGACTTTCAAAACCATGATCATCTTCCTTTGTGCTCGGTGTGACTCTATTCAATGGAAGGCTTTCCCCTTGATTCCAATTGATCCCAGTTTTTAGAGGGTTCCTTAAGGCCATACTCCATCAAAAACAGCCTTGGTGTCACTCTCACTGCTCCCCCTATCCCCACACCCCTCTGGATTTCATTTCCTTATGTCTATGTTTGGACTAAAGCTGTAATGAGGTCTGGAGCTGAGTAGGCCTGGCAGAACCCAAACTGATCATCAGTGAGCAGGCTGTTGCTAGGAGATTACCACTTGATAGCACTGTCAAGGACTCCATCTATTACTTTACAATAATCACAAGTATTTTGATGTGGTGATTGCTGGATTTGTCCTAAATATTGTGAACAGGTCCACACAAAATGGATTAATAATCAATGAAAAAGGAATATGAAAGTAATTGAAGATAAATAATTTAAGAAGGGACTGCAAAAGGAATTGAAATATTTCATTAGAGAGATCCGTAATGGGTTTTCTTTCTTCTAAAACTGGTTGAGGATATTTTTCCTTTGTTTTCCTCTAATGGGGAATTGTGGATGGAGTTTAACATTGCATCCAGACTTCACTCGATATTAGTGTGTCATAGATTGTTTGATCTTCTCATGTTTCTCACCTATTTCCTTTGCTTCAACACAAATTCTTCCCTGACTAGTAATGCATAATGAATGTGCTGTTGGGACTAGTTCAGTCTGAACCAGCATATAGACCTGCGTTAGGATAAACACCCAAATGTATATTTTACCAATGTTATGCCGAGTGCTGGCTATGGATGTGGGTAGGTGAATAAATTCAAACTGCTAGACAACATGGCAACTTGCTAGTTTCATTCTGACCTCACATAATTTTCCTACAGGTAGAATTAGGAGGTTTGCAAATTAAAGACAAAGATCAAATTAAAGACAAAGTGCTAAGTGGATCAGGGTATGGCCTCCCAGCGACCATTTGGGTGGGAAGTTAAGGTGCACAATGCACAGTGGAGGCTATGTGGCTCTTCCCAATTTCCTAGCCATTGTTGTGACCCCTGCCTGCTCTGTGAAGAGGCCCCCTACCCCTCCCCCAGCATGGTGGCCTGGCTACTTAAGGCATTTCTTTATCTAAATATTTCATAATTTTGTTGAGAGGGTCCTCAAGATGGAAACACCTTGTCACCTACCAGTTCCTGAAATTACAGGCTGCAGCTCCTTCTGAGGTCCTATATCTACGGTTAGAACTTTCCAATCACTGAGTAGGAGAATAAACAACCCAGTGTTAAATGGAGCCGCAGAAACTGGCTTCATAGGACATAGAATAATTATTAGCCTGTAGCAATTGTGTGTCAATAATATCTCAAAGCATATTACTTCAACAAGATGTATCAGGTTCATTGGCCTTGGAGACACTGTCCAGAGGAAATATCAGGGATATTATTACACACCTCTGGAATCGGTGGGACTTGAACATTGTCCTCCTAGCTCAGAGATAGGAACACTGCCACCTCACCACAAGAGATTGCCATCTATTGTTGGCTGATGAGGACAACTTTCTGGCCACTGATAAAGCAAACAATGGAATCTCTCTATCAGCTGGTTGTTCCTCACTGTGCATGGTTGAAGTTTTGACCCTGCCTTTAGGACTTTGACCCAAAACCCATAATTCTGCAGGAGATGCTGAGTCAAACCAAATCCTGAACCACACTAGACCCACACCAGCTACTTACCTTTCACAGGAACTGAGTCACAACACTCAGGTATAATTATGGATGAAGAGAAAAACCTTGAAGCACAGTTCTCTCGTACCAGCTGTTTCTTACCTGTTCCCAAAACATTTGCATCCAAGACTCCACTGTTTCCCATCCTCGATGTGAATGGCTCCTGTTCGAGAAGACTCCACTGGGAAATCCATTTCAGATATTGTTCAGAGGCGAGAACTTTCAGGCATCAATTCTATACTTACCTATCCCTAGTAGTGTGTTCCTGCCACTGTTCTGTGTATTGTACTGTGGAAAACATAATGGCTGAACTTGGGAGAGAGTGTAAGGTTTTTCGACACTGCTCTGGAGGTCCTCATTGTACAGCCTGATAGATAGATATTTCTTGTATCCTTAGGAGCACCAGGGTCAAGCTCAGAAGATAATGGAACATGGAGAAGGAAGATGTCAGGAATGTAGCTACAAGGTTCTGGATACAGTGAAAGAAGAATCACAAAATTAGTATAGTCCAGAGGGAGGTCATACAGCCCATCATGCCTGCACTGAGCATCATTAGCGAATGCCCAACCCCTGCTTTTTCTCCATACCCTTGCACATTACTTTTATCCAAATAATCATCCAATGCCCTATTGAAATGCCCTAATTGATCCTGCCTCTACTCTACTTCCAGGCAGTGCATTCCATAACCTAACTATTTGATGAGTGAAAAAACCTTTCCTTACATCACCTCTGCTTCATTTGTCAATCAGTTTGAACCTATGCATATTAAGAATCTAAACAAGGTTAGTGATCTCACAGGTTTTGTAGGTCAGTAAAGGCATCTTCATTTCTGACGTGTGTACCCTAATCCACTGCACAATTCATTATGATCTACCACCAATTTAGAATAATCAGAATGTATACCTGATCTTTAGATGCTTCATTCACTTAATAGATTTAGTGGGCAGCATGGTGACACAGTGGTTAGCACTGCTGCCTCACAGCCCCAGAGACCCGGGTTCAATTCCCGCCTCAGGTGACTGACTGTGTGGAGCTTGCACATTCTCCTCGTGTCTGTGTGGGTTTCCTCTGGGTGCTCCAGTTTCCACTCACAGTCCAAAAAAAATGTTCAGATTAGGTGAATTGGCCATGCTAAATTGTGCTTCGGTGGGTCAGTGTGGACTTGTTGGGCTGAAGGGCCTGTTTTCACACTGTAAGTAATCTAATCTACATTTGTAAATTTCAAGATCTAGAATCTACCCAGCCATCGAAAGAGGAGCCATCAGGAACTGGGCATAAAGGGCAATTGCCATTCAATTTCAACGTTGCAGCTACCAGCTCTGATATTGGCTTAATTACTGGAATAGCACAGAGGAGAGAACTGCAGATGGTCAGACACTAGGTACAAAGATTACTGGAGCCACAGCTTAGGGAAACAATAATACCGGTTTCCACCCTTCATGTGAACTTTTACAGTTAATGGTAAGCTCCTGGGGAATGTTGCAGAACAAAGAGAACTTGAGATGCAGGTCCAAATTTCCCTGAAGGTGGAGTCACAAGTCGACAGAGTAGTGAAGATGATATTTGGAACACTTGCCTTTATTGGTCAGTGCATTGAGTGTGGGAGTTGGGAACTCATTTTGCAACTGTTAGGCTACTTTTGGAATATTGCATTCAATTCTGTTCTCCTGGCTATAGGAAAGATGTTGTTAAACCTAAAAGGGTGAAGAGAAGATTTACAAGGATGTTGCCGGGGTTGGAGAGTTTGAGCTATAGGAGGAGGCTGAATAGGCTGAAGTTATTTTCCCTGGAGCTTCAGAGGCTGAGCGGTGACCTTCTAGAGGTTTATAAAATCATGTGGAGCATGAATAGGGTGATTAGACAAGGTCTTTTCCCCCAGGTAGGGGAGTCCAAAGCTTAAAAATTTAAGGTGAGAGAGGGAAAATATAAAAATGACCTGAGGGGCCACTTTGTTCATGCAGAGGGTGCTGCATGTATGGAATGAGCTGCCAGAGGAAGTGATAGAGGCTGGTGCAATTACAACATTTGGATGGGTACATGAATAGGAAGGGTTTAGAGGGATAAGAGCAAAATGCTGACAAATGGGACAAGATGAATTTAGGATATCTGGTCAGCATGGATGAGTTGGATTGAAGGATCTGTTTCTGTGCTATCCAACTGTATGACTCTACTGGAGACAACTCAGATTAGAAATTTAATGGGCCAGTCTATTGAAGAAGACCAATAGCTGTACACAGCCAAATGTCTTGTTGTATTAGGAAGCCTGCTAGAAAGCCTATATTGAATATCAGGGAATATGGAGACATTCAGCAGAAATTTTGTGCAGGCAGTTGCACAAATCTCATAATCTGTCTTTAAATTACATACTTGTGGAACCAATCTTCATGTACCATTGAAATGAAAACAGAGAATTCTGAAGAATCTGGCAAGACCTATTGAAAGAGAAACAGAGTTAATGGTTCAGGGTTGAACACAACATTTGTTTAGTTTTTGGAGAACATTATTTTGAAGGAGAGTCATATTCAACTCAAAATGTTCACCCTGCTTCTTTCTCTGCCAATGCTGCTGGACTTGCTGAACATTTCCAACACTGATTTACATTACAGATATCCAAAATCTACAATATTATGCTTTGACACAGTATCTGATTGCTAGCCTAATTTGCTAACCTACTTCAAGTTTCAGCACAAGCAACATGCAGCCAAGGTCAATGTGCTACAGTAGAAACCATCATAGTTGCAGAGAATTAGAAGGAACTTCCACGGTACCCGAGTACTCCAACAATCTGAAGAAGAGTCACATCTGACTTGAAATATTATCGCTATTTCTCTCTGCAGATGCCAGACTACTGAGTTTTTCTGTTGGTTTCAGATTTCCAGCATATATTTTGCTTTTTCTCCAATAATCTGTTCTCCACCAGAGCTGTTCTTTGAAGACCCTCTCCCCTCTCCACGTATGAAATACGTATGGGTGGCAGGGTGGCTCAGTGGTTAACATTGCTGCCTCACAGTGTCAGGGACCTGGATTCAGTTCCATCCTCAGGTGATAGTCTGTGTGGAGTTTGCACATTCTCCCTGTGTTTCTGTCAGTTTCCTCCAAGTGCTCTGATTTCCTCCCGCAGTCCAAAGATCTGCCGGTTAGGTGGATTGGCCATGGGAGAAACAGGATTGAGGGGATGGGTTAGGTCTGGATGGGATACTCTTCAGAGGGTCAGTGTGGACTCAATAGTCTGAATGGCCCGCTTCTACACTGTAGGGATTCCATTTGACCTCCTGCTCACAGTTCTCCTCTTATTCCTTCATCTCGTAGTTTGTCCTGCTCTGCAGATATTCTATCACCCTCAGAAGGAACTGTTCTGGATCAGCCATCTGTACCCTATCTCTGAATCACCAGAAAGTCCTGCAACACCACTTTGCAAATGTCACCACTTTTAACGGGCATGGAAAACCACCTAAAGTATATAAAATTGCAGCAACAGGCAGAGGAAGTAATCCAGTAAGTTGATGATGATCCCTTTAAGTAGTATGAGTATTGTGTTCAGCCTTACTTGGTATAAAGAGGATGTGGGCTGGAGTGTGAAGCAACAAGAGTTATTGGCATACAATAAGTCACAATCACACTTTCAGAGATGTCATGAAATGTCCACTCTTACACTGCCAGTATGCTCTTGGAGTACATTTCCATACCCCTTTAAAAATATGATGTGCAACGCAATTCCACACACTTCATAGATGACATCTTAAAGTATCTCAGGTCCCCAAGTCTCTCCAGACTTTCTTCAGAAATCAGTCCATTCGCTGCCAAAGATCACCCAGGTAACTCTGCACTTCACCCTTTACAGGAGTGCATGTATGTCTTTCTCTTGCAGCTTCAAGATCTGAACAGGAAAGAGAAATGAAAGTGTGGCCATACCAGAGCAGAAAGAGTTTGCCGATTTCTTCTTTCATTCGATGGTTTCACCTATTAGCTTAGGCATCCACTTATCTTTCCTGAACACTGCTTTCTGTCACTTGGCCACATATAATTGCAGTTGAATTCCTCCATGTCTTTCAACTTCCCCCCGAGCTATTTCAATACCACCTACAGATTATTGTGTTATTCATCTTTCCATCCAATGTGCAGTACCAGTTAGTATTAACTTTCCTCTGCTACTGCCCTTCCCACACATTCCTTTATTAAATTCAGCGAATCCCTTGTTCCCAATTTGAAATCATGACATAACCTTGATTTATTCACAATCTGAAGTGAAATTAAAGCTTTGTTGACATTTTTTTCTGATCTCAACCATGACCTTCAATGCTAATGACAGTCAGACATGAGGATTAAAGAGGCTTCTTAGGCTTTCTCCAATTCTACCCCATCCTTTCTCAGTCCAGGTCTCCCAATCAATTGAGGATCAGCGGTGTTTTCTACACCCAGCTCTGGGTCATTGTCATAACATTACCAACTCAATGGTTTATACCACTGTCACTCCAGTATGTCACACAGCATTAACAGACTCTGAAGTTATTCAGCTGCTACCCTGACTGAGGTCATTAAAACTGTAGCAACTGCTGGTGCCTATCAGGACTGCTCTTGAGCTTTGACCCTGCCTGGACCCTGTCAGCTGATGGTCTTGCACACTTATAAAAAGGAAAAGGTGACAAAGAAGAGTAAAAGCCTAAAATGATCCCAGGAAAGCATTAAGTTACCATTTCACTGCCTTTGTTTTTTTTTGTTACAGTAATAATATAAGATATAACTTGAGCTCAATCTCATGAAAGCTCCTTTTATTCTTTCTTCTGCTTTATACCATTTTGCAATAATTACTCTCTACATAAAAAATTAATCAGAGTGTCTAGCAATGTTAGTACATATTTCTGGAGCATGTGGAACTCAAACCCTGGCCTCTTGGCTCAGAAGTAGGGACACACCACTGCTTGCAGCCTTAATAATTCCTTTGTGCTCTCATGATTGAATTAAGTAATCATAAGGCATTTATCTTTTTTCTCACATATTACCAAGAGAAATGCTTTAATAATGTGCCACATTGAGATGTCTATCTGAGTGTGGGATCTTTCACTCATGCAGATCAATGGCTGTCTAATACTGCAGTCACAGCTTCACACGGATATCTCAAGTAGGTGACCAGCAATGATAATTGGCACAGTCCAAAGTGAAAAATCATGCCATCTGTCAGAGTCATGCTGCCTTGAAGGCTACATTGGGCAACAAAGGAGATGAGCTAGACAGATCAGAAAGGTGCGCAGTTTGCTTCTCTGCCCATCACTAAGTCCTTTCATCTCAGGTAGAGTGTGGTGGGAGGGTTATGATTCACCTCACACTATGTCCTAGGTTGGGTATTGGGTAGCTGTTCACAGTTCTCAACCATAGACAAGACCCAATTGGATCCAGTGACTAAAAAAAATGACACAAAAAAAAATCTGCCAAGTGGAAGCTCAGTGAAAATGTACCTTACAATGCACAGAGAAAGGTCTTGGCTGATATCTGTCCTTATGGTGGTTCAGTGGTTAACACCAGGAACTTGGGTTTGATTTTAGCCTTGAACCACTGTGCATTCTCCCTGTGTGGGTTTTCTCTCACAGTCTAAAGATATGCACCTTAGTTAGATTGACCATGGTAAGTTGTACATTGTGTCCAGGGGTGTGTAGATTAGCCATGGAAAATGCAGGGTTATAGTATGGGTCTGATTAGGATGCTCTTTGGAGGGTTGGTTTGGATGTGATGGGCCAAAGGACCTGCTTCCATACTGTAGGGATTCTATGATTAATTGAACATTGACCCGAGCATAAACATTTCCAGTTTATTTGTGCCGGTTTGCTGATGTGACCATTAATGTTATTAGAATCCACTAAAAGACAGCTCTTCCTTCAAACCAGCTTCAGAATTGGCAGTTAATTCACTGCAAGCTCAAACAGACAAATTTAGCTTTTGCACATGCAAAGTAATTCTCTAAAAAGATACCAAAGATATCACAAAGGAAGAACACAGTTTTTTTTTTATTTCAGAAACACTCCCTTTTCATGATCTTTCTTTCTCAGTTCTCTTCTGTCCATTCGATACTGGTGAAATGTGTAGCAGCACAAGTAATGAAACTGGAAGCGCAGTAACCTTTTCAAGAGCTAACTAGGGTTGCCAGGGTGAGATGGCTGTTGCTATATTTTTCATTGTGAAGGAGAAGGTGTGATTGTACAATTTCAACATGCGTCAGATTAAGTTTGTATTAAAAGAAAGAAGAAAAATACAAAGTCCCTGAATAATTTCTGGATTTCTGTTTTAAAGGTTGTAAGGTTGCCACAGGGGTCAGTGCAATCTCAATCAGGTCTCAGCTGAAAATGTGAAGTTAACCATTTCTTCAAAAGTGCATTTCAACATTTCAAAAGTGCAACCTTATCACAATGATACTTAAATAATGCACAAACTCAAAACATTTCCTAATTTTTGTATCAACACTGATAGTAACCTGGAATGGTTTCACTGAGGACAGGTTTGTGTTGTGGGTGGGCAGGTTAGTGTGCCTTGTGGACATGTCAGGGCGAGACCTGGGCAACGTTAGCTCCCAAACATCATTTTAATACTCGAGATTAGTCTCCCACCAGCAGCCAACTACAAGGCTGGATCAGGGATTCTGCAGGAGGTGACTGTTTCTCTGGAAATCCAGGCAAATTATACTCAGTGCAAAGAAAGTGTGGAGGTAATGATGGAGAGGCAGGAGTAGATAAGGGGGTTGGAGATGTTGCTGAGCTAACACTTGTCCAAAGAGCGAGAGGGCCAAGTTTATGGCACAGGGATTCCTGGTGAAGGTTGTGGCAAAAGATCATTTCAATTCAGCCTCAACCACCTGGAACCCACCCCCTAAGATGCAAACCGAATGTGAATAGGAGTAAATACCAGATCATCCTTTTAAACATCCAGCGGTACTGTTTCTACTGGATGGATTAGGTTAAAAATAGACATTTAAAGAAAAGCAGTAGCATAAATAACCTTGAAATCAGACTCTCAGTGTGCAAGATGGTAAATAATTGGTAAGTTAGGATGTGCTGGTTTCATTTATACTGAGCACCAGTACTCTAAATTGAGAAGTGTTCAAATCTCTGCAGACCTACTTAGTAAACTGATCCTGCTTTTACTCACAGAATCCACGCCTTGCATTGTCTCAGCCTGTCTGTTTGCACATTGCCCCCTTGGCCAGAACCAACAGACATACAGTACCTCAATCTTGCTTTGCCTTTTAGTGCGGACACAAAGACAGGAGGCTTGTCATGGCTGCTGTCATCAGTCAAGAGGGTGGTCGTGTTGCTATATGACATCATGCTATGTCACTCTCACACCTGGACCATGTGCCAGTAATGAATGCGGCAAACACACTGTGCCTGGTTCAAGCAAATGGCCTTGTCTCAAAGTTTAAAGTGACTCATCTCGTCAAGGTGAGCACCCTTCAATCAGGGCTGCAGAAAGTCAAGCACAGCCTGTGATATCAATCCAGGGACCTGAGCACAATTGCTTGGCTAATTGGAAAGGTCAAGATTGGAATCCTGTCCTTGTAGGACCTACAAGTGAAATGTTGGGCATCCCAATACCAGTCTTAGCTGCCTCTGCCCTCGTATAGGCTGTTTATTCCCAGAGTTGGATAAACTGAGGCTTTCAGTGAGATGAAAGTGAGCTGTTAGTGCAGGTGCAGGTTGTGGAAGGGTGAGGAGGTGCCCCAAGTGAGGGAATAGGAGTGCAAAGGGCATGGAGGGTTAGAAGTGTGAAGGAATTGAGTGGGCATGAGTAAGTGAGAGAAAATGTTGCATGGAATTGTTCAAATCCTAGTTCACCCTGAATTTAAACAGGACCACCTTGATAAAGGTGTAGAGTATAAGCTCTAATGGGAAGTTGGTGCAGTTGCAGAGGTCGAGGTGGTGTAAGACAGCAGAGAGATGATAGTGGCACTTGCCCTCACAGTGCAGAGAAGGTCATTGACTTTCACAATGTACTGCTGGGTGTCTCTCCAGAAGACTGAGACTGAACTAACCCAGTAGGAACCTTGGAGCAGGCTGGTGGGTGTGAAGTTATAATCTCTTCTGTAGGTCCCATGAGCAGAGGAAATCTTTCTTCAGAACAAGCTCATCCACCTGGGCCTCCTGTCTGCAAAGCAGGACGCCAATTCCTCCTCACCCCCACCCCCGCAGTCTGCCAGGTCTGATGCAAATGTCATGAACTGTGCAGGGCAGCTTCACACTGACAGCACTCAACTGGGTGCACAATGGCTTTTGAAGATGACTCCAATACCAGGGATCTTGGGCTATCAGGTGGTAGTGAGTATTTCAAGCTATGGCGAGTGGGAATATTAGTACCAGACGAGAGGAGTGCGGTATCATGAGAAAACTTGCTAGGCCTTTGAGAGTGGTGGGATAATGGAGCTCACTGTCTGAATACATGGTTATGTCAGAAATTATAATGCATTTAAGCTGCTCTTAGACATTCACTTGCTCTGTAATAGCTTCCAGGGCTATGCACCCAGGAATTGGCGCATGGGATTAGTATGGTTAGGTATTTGTTGACTGGCACGGACACAATACATCAAATGGCATCTTTCTGAGTTATAGATGTCTATGAGTGCACGGAACATAACATAGTATAACTGGACTTAGACCAGCATGAGGTCCAAGGCACGACATTGTAAATTCCTTGTTTAAGTTTGAATATTAAAGTTCAAACTCATTTAACCATCATCTATGCATAAGAAACACAGCACGACGAAGGATATGTAATCGGGGCAGCTTTTCAATTATTTATGTGACTTACAGAGATGCCATAAAAAAACTGAGAGAAACAGAACATACAGTACAGAACTCTATGATTCACTTTGAAAATCACCGGAAAAAAGTTGCAATAAGACCTGAGAAAGCATTTTGTTTCCTGCTGCACCTGAAACACTCATAATGTTAAGAGTTTCTGTGCAAATACAAACATAGAAAACCTATGTTTTCTGAGGCTCTGTACCTCAGAGGAGCATATTGCTGTTATAGCCAGAGATGTCATCAGCAAAGTGATAGATTGGTTGTTAAAGAGCAAGGAGATGCGGACATATTGACCAAAGTCTTCTGATCCAATGTATTCGCCACCAGAATGAATTTCCAACCAAATTTCAATGATCTTTAAAGGCACACATTTGTTTTGTGTCCTGATTATTCACAATACTGGGTGCCCAGTTTGATGCCCATGAGGAATTCTCAACCTCAGCCTGGTTGCCGAGATATGAAGCTGACAGGACGGGGCAATTTCTGCCAAATAGTTTCGACACTAAAGAGGTAAGGAGGAAAGCAAGATACTGCTTTAGGTTCAAATCTTAGGTCATCCTGAATTTAAAGCAGGAGCCCCTTTATAAAGATGTTGAATTCTATTTTCAGAATAATTGTCCAGCGGTTGGTTAAATTACAGATTATCTCTCAAAATACCTGTTAGTGCTTACTAGAGAGATGGCAAGACAGTTCAGTAATCAAGACTTCATTAATGAATTCTCCGTCTCAATAGAGGCAGACTGGAAGTAAAACTGACATTGATCTCAACTTCAAGTGCAGCTCTAAGGGATATATGCTATTTCTGTTTGTGCTTCTGTGATGTGGGTCTCTGAAACATAACCAGCGATCTTCTGGGAATCAAGGTATCATCAGCAGTTGAGAAACAATATGCCTGGAAATTCTTTGAGGACTTTATCCAACAGAAGTAAATCCTGAACTACCCCACATGATTGTATACATTGAAAGAGTAAACAGCAGAAATGGAGTGTTTGATCATGGGCACTTTATCTCCTCTTGGTTTTGAGAACGACTGGGAGAAGTTCATGTACTTTGGCAGAGCTATACACAGATAATAGCGGCAGAGTCATAGAGAGTCATGGAGTTTGTATATTATGGAAAAGCTCCCTTTGGCCCATTGTAGCCATACCAGTTTGTAACGCTCATTGTCTGGTATTTGTGTACCACAAATGTTCCTTTCCACATTACAGATGGAACCCATGTGTTGTTCACGTCTTGCTGGATATAGACTTGAGCTTCTTCATAGAACCCCTACACTGTGGAAACAGGTAATTTAGACCATTGAGTCCACACCAACCCTTTGAAGAGATTCCCACACAGACTCATCCCCCTACCCCATCCTGGAGCCACGTATTTTGTATGGCTAATCCACCCAGTCACAATTAAGTGTGGTCAATCCATCTAAGCTACACACCTTTGGAGCATGGAAGAAAACCAGAGCACCTAGAGGAAAACTACACACGTACAGGAAGTATGTGAAAACTCTGCACAGATAGTCACACGAGGTGTGAATAAACCCAGATCCCTGGCGCTGTAAGGCAGCAGTGCTAACTACTCATCCACTATGCTGCTTCACTCTCTCAGAGTAATTGTGAATGATGCTAAACATTGCGTAATCATTGTCAAATGTCCTCATTTCTGGCTTTATGATGGAGGAAAGGTTGTTGATAAAGTAAATGAAGATAATTGGCCCTCAGACACCCCCCTGAGAAACCTCTGCAATGATGCCCTGGAGCTGAGATGATTGACTTCCAAAAACCATGACCATCTTCCTTGTACTAGATATGACTCCAACCAGTAGATTGTTTTCACCCAATTCCCATTGACTCCAATTTTCGAGAGCTGCTGGATGCCATACTTGAGGAACTGCTGTTTTGATATCAAGGGCAATCAGTCTTACTTCTGGAGTTTTGCTATTTTGTCCATTGTTGGAGCAAGGTTGTAATGGGGCCAGGAATTGAGTGGCCCTGGTGGAGCCTATAATCATCATTGAGCAGTTTATTCCTGAACAAGTACTGCTTGATAGCGTTGTCAATATCCCCCTCTATCTTGAAATATGTGCTAAATGCATACATTGATTAATGTAGCACATCCATGAGTATGGTCACCAGCGCTCAGGACCATAATTATGTTCTAATTTCAAACTTCCAAACAGGCTGATTGTATTAGCACTGCAACCATTTAATGTCCATTTTCAAAATTGGTCAAATTAACCCATGAATGTTTTACCCATTAATTTGTGATGAGGAATGTGATTCTGGTATCAGTGTCAGGTAAAAGTAGGATATTGCTGGAGATTTAAAAAAAAACAGAGAGTTCTGGAAAAGCTCAGCAAGCATTCCAGCATGTATCGAAGAGAAGAACATAGTTAAGGTTTTGAGTCCAATAATGTCTCTTCTTTGAAACCCTTATGTACCTCATCAGTAAGTAATCTTTAGATTAGATTACTTACAGTGTGGAAACAGGCCCTTCGGCCCAACAAGTCCACACCGCCCCGCCGAAGCGCAACCCACCCATACCCCTACATCTACCCCTTACCTAACACTACGGGCAATTTAGCATGGCCAAATCACCTGACCTGCACATCTTTGGACTGTGGGAGGAAACCGGAGCACCCGGAGGAAACCCACGCAGACACGGGGAGAACGTGCAAACTCCACACAGTCAGTCGCCTGAGGCGGGAATTGAACCCGGATCTCTGGTGCTGTGAGGCAACAGTGCTAACCACTGTGCCACCGTGCCGCCCTCTTGTACTATAAAAAGCCATACTAGTTGACAGTAACTACAGAGGGGGGAAGAACGTCCTATAATCAGGAGCCAGTGCAAACTAATTCTTGATTATCAACATATTACAGCTCAGGTGTTCCTGCCTTCAGCAATCAGAACATATAAGATCATTAGCCAATCACATTTGCCTGTTTGCTAAGGGTAACTTGTCCAGACCTAGGGTTGGCTAGTTGAAAGAAGATTGATTCTTCAGTGTGTCCTGCTAACGTGACAGAAGAAGGCGGAAATATTTTTTAAATATCACTCATCCAATATGTGTAGGTTTGGTGCACTAATCATGGGAAATGTAGAGTAATAGGGTAAGGGAATGAATCTGATTGGGATACTCTTCAGAGGGTTGGTGTGGACTTGGACCAAATGGCCTGTTTCTACACTGTAGGGATTCAATGATTCAATAGAGCATTGCATGGTGAAACTTAATAAATTGACTTTTTCTTGTTCGTCATTATGAAGCTCAATCATACTATTTAACCAAACCAGTTGTCTATTGAGAGAATAATGGTGATGTTAAAAAGTTTGACTTGTGCAAGAAGGTAGCTGCTTTGATTCTGCCTGATACACCCACTACTCTTTCAATTTGGTGTTATATCTCTAACTAATATGCATTACAATTCTTGTGCATTTTAAACAAACTGCCCCTTGTGTGCTGATACTCATCCCCATAATATCTACACACATCATCTCATCTTTTTCCTTACGCAAGGAAATATTGTGAGTCAAACCTGTACATTTTCATCTTTATAATATTTTGTGACCTTTATTTGGCCATAAAATTCCAAAACTATGAGAAGATGAATGATTAATTGGGTTGACATTCAAATATTATAAGTTGATCATTTTTTAATGCATAGCCCATCAAACTTTAAAGTCATTTATTGGCAAATACTTATGCGTTGTAATTTGACTGTATTGAATTACAAGCAGCTCCAGATAACAGCACTTAAACCAGCCACACAAATACCATTTTATAAAATAATTTAGCAGCTGTTGATGACATGCCTTGCAGATATTGCCCCGGATTCTTGGATTGGTTGCATAGCAACAAGGAGCAGAAAATAATAAAGCATACTTGGAGTTGTGGAGATTGTTCCAACAGTCTGTAGTTGCTCAGCACAATGAAAAAGAAAATACTTTGACTGACATGCAGTTATGATGGGGATGTTGTACAGTCAATAACTGGAGGGAAATAAAGCAGCATGACTCCCCTGGTTTTGCTTAATTTCATTCTTGACATGTGGGTGTCATAAACAAGGCCAACATTTATTGAAGGTATTAGCACAGTGCTCTTAGGGTAAGGAGATTGTGGATTTTAAAACAGCAACAATGAAGACACAGCGCTATATTTCCAAGCCAGAACAGTGTGTGACTTGTGGGAAACTTGGAACTGGTGGTGTTATATGAGACGAGTCAAGCAACAGCTTAATAGTCATACTTAGAGAATTATACCATCCTGCCAACATCCTTGATTTCACCATTGCCAGCTCTGGTTATGCTCTGTTTTATGCACAGGACAGAACCATCAGAGCTGGCAGCGGCTGGCCTTCAGTCAGGAGACAGTGGCCTGAGTGTCCTCAATACTGATTGTGGAGGTACTTTCTCCACACGGACTATGCTGTTTCAAGAGACATGTTGTAACTTTCTCAAAGGCAATTAGGGAGAGGTAATAACTGTTCACATTGCCAATAAAACAACATTCCATGCATACGTAAGTAAAAATACTTGCCAACTAACCCTTTCAGATTGTGGAAGTTACATTATTCTGTCAATGATGGTTCCAACAGATTTAGAACTAAGCCTGAAATATTGGGTGTGGTCTTACTCCTATAAGACTGTTTGGCAGTAGATAGCAACTTAGTTTGCCCATGCCTTCCTTTGAATCATTCATAAAATCCCCAGAGTTGAAACAGTCTATTCAGCCCATTGACTTCACACCGACCCTCCAAAGTGCCTCCAACCCAGACACAACACCCAACTCTATCGCTGTAGCCCTGTATTTCCCATGGCTAATCCACTTACTCTGCACATCCCTGCACCTACAGACAATTTACCATGGCCAATCCACCTAAGCATTGTTATGTTTAGAAATGTCAAACAGGTGCCAGACCATTTATCATTTTGTTGCAGTATGCACCTCAGGTAACAGAGCAGGATTTCTACATCCCAGTACTGTGGTATAGTGCAAGAGCTAAAAAAATCCCAAGTTTTAATTATCGTGAATGATGTAGTCAGACCATTGGATTGAAAGAACTGACAATTGCTAAGGAGTGAATGGTGAAAAGTATACAGCATCATTTTAAACTTTATGCATTATTATATATTCCTTTTTGAGATCATATATTAAACTACAGTAACATTGGAATGCTACCACAACAAGAAATTCCTCTGTCACCAACACAGACAGTATCTGTCCACTAACATAATTTTAGTGGAAAATTAATCAAAAGCTTCAATTATCTCTGCTGACTCAGCTCTTCTCAATTGCTTTGGGGTCAGGGTTTTACAATATGTCTCAATAATGAAAGATTTGAGAGAGCTCACCAATTGCTAGCTGTCAAACATTAAGTGGTGCAACAGGAGAAGAGGCATTTGTTCTCTAAACCTAGCTAAGGAAGTTAAAGTTCAGGAAACAAATTTTTTTGTCCATGGGTTGTAAGGGTTGGTGGCTAGGCAAGACTGTTTTGATTCATTACTATCGTATGTACCGAGGTACAGTGAAAAGTGTTGTCTTACATGCTTTACAGACAGATCGTACTATTCGAGTGCATCTGAATAACATAATGGAGCACAAGATGCAGTGTTACAGCTGCTGAGAGGATGCAGAAAGAGATCAGCATTAACATTAAAGAAGTCCAGTCAAAACTCTGGTAACTGTGGGGAAGAAGCTTTCCTTGAATCTGTACAAACATGTATACAGACCTTTATATCTTCTGCCCAACAAAAAAGGGTGGAAAAGAGTACAACTGTGGTGGGAAGAGTCTCGGATTATGTTCATTGCATCCGTACTTTGGCTAGAGATGGTGATAGTGAGCATCTTTTTGAATTGCTGCAGGCATTGGGGTGTTGTTAGGAAGGGAGGTCCAGGACTTGGACCTAGCAATATTGAATGTATAATGATATAGTTACAAGTTAGGACGGTGCGGAGGGGAATTAGCATGGCATTTTGTTTGTAACCATCTGCTGACATTGTCCTTGAAAGTGATAGAGGTCTCAAGTTGAGAAGGTACTGTCAGAGAAGTGTTATGGGCAGCAATCTTGTAAATGGTAAACACTGTTCCCACTGTGCACCAGTGGTAAAATAAATAATTTTTGAAGCTGGTGTATGGGGTGCCAATCAATCAGGCTTCTTTGTCCTGCATTGTCAAGCTTCTTAAGTGTTGGTGGAGCTGCACCTATCCAGGAAAGGTATCCCATCACATACCTAACTTATGCTTTAAAGATAGTGGATAGACCTTGAGGAGACAGGAGGTGAGTTGCTCTCTGTGAGATTCTTAGCAACTGACCTGCTCTTGTAGCTCCAGTACTTACATGGCTAGTCCAGTTCAGGTTCTGGCCAGTTGTAACCTTAGGATATTGCTACCAGGGAATTCAACAATAGTAATGCAATTAGATGGAACAATGGTAAATTTTCACTTATTGCAGATGGTCCCAGGAGGCTGGAACCTACAGCGGAAGATAAATATGCATCAGCTCAATGTGGAAGGTGTTTTTGCAAACCCTTTTCCTGTTGGTGGTCCTTAAGGCTATTTATGCACGAGCCTCCTGAGCCTTCACCCTCCATTCCAAATGATAGCCTGGACAATACACAGTAATTGGTTTTGTTCAGATATTTTACAGTATACTGCATCATTATCTCACTCCAGGGGAAAATCCAACCTATTAGACTGAAAGAAATGGTTTGTTGAATCAAATTATTTGAGTGGGTCTCTCTAACGTTCTTAAGGGGAATCGGTCTTTTAGCCACAGAAGATGCATATGGGGGGAGGATGTAGTGTGGAAAATCTGACATTGATGGTCAAAACATCAGAATGTGCCAGAGTACTTGAATTTTTAGTGACTGTTACAATGTCAGACAAATGCCATTAAGTTCCAGGAGAAACAATTAGAGGAAACATTGCTGTGGATTAATTCTATCAAAAAATTTGTTCAAAGAAGAGAGAATTAAGCAGTATATGCCTGCATTGTATTGGAATAAAACATAACATTAGCAAAAATAAACACTTTCAACTCATCAACCTCTTGTCCAGCACTGAAAAGAAAAAAATTGTTCCTTTTAAAGTTTGATTTACCTTCTTTGTTATTAACCTGTTTTCCAGAATGCTTCATATAGAAAATGCATCTAACTGTTTATGTGTTGAGCTAATTAAAATCCACAAAAGTGGTTTGTGATGTGTAATGGATTCAACCACATTCAAGGATGAAAGGTTGGCGTAAACAACAATATGACTGGAACGAAAGCTTAGAATACAGAATATGAAAATAGAAATTTAAATATAGTTGACAATACTAGATTGTAATGAGGGCAAACAGACTTTCACTTCACTATGAATTTCCAGACAGTTTAGCTGAAGATCTCAACATGTGGCCCATTCTCCAATTAAGCTGAATCTTCGACTAGATCACGAGGATAGATATAAATGAGGAAAGTCATTTTGCCCACTTATCCATCCAATGAATATTTCCAGGCCCCTTCGTCACAGCATCATGCAAATTTCTAGGGTTTAGGTCTGCATTAGTTTGCCAGTTAGATGCACAGGCACCTCTCAGAGCTGTTTTTATCCTATGGTTTGCATATTTCAAATGAATCAATGCTATATTTTTGAGACCCCATCTTTATCTCTTCAAAATGCATTTATCAGCACCAGGTTTGAAATCAGGACTGGAACAAAGAATGGTGCAACAATGTGAAAATTGGTCCATTAATGAATTACCACACATTCAATGACTTCGAAGGGCTTTGATTCACTTCACAATTTTGACAGCTCTTTTTTTAAAATTTTTATGTAATTGCTTGATCTATATTTTGCCATATGCATATACATACAAATAGATTAAAAATTGAAATGTGTGCTTTGCGCAGGAGTTGGCTTTGTCTGAACCTTTGCACCCTCAAAGGAGATGACGATGCATTTTAAAATGTTGAGCTTTTTTTCCCACATTCATTGTTACTGAAGCTGACTGGAAGGATATTGATTCTCTCTTGATACCACAAATTGCCTGAAATCATTCTTAACTACTTATTAATGAGAGGAAAGTGAAAATTGCTAACATTGTAGAATGAACTGAATTAAAAAGTGGGAGATTGCAGCTGTAAGTCTATCAGTGCCATAAAGCTACATTCCTGGCCCTTCCTCCAATTCCATTCAAACCAAATCAGAGTAAAGATAATTCCCTGAATTGAAACCAACCCAAGAACATTGGTACGAGACACAGGCAGGCCTCATTTTAACACAATATGCCTGGTGAGAATGCAATGTTTCAAATTTAACCACAGTCTCACCAACCAGTGGGAGGGCTTTCTCTCCTGGGTTTTGGGTGAAATGGAGAGGTGCAGGTGTAATAATTATCCCATTTCATTATCAGACCCAAACATTCAGACCCTCATGCAAATTTAACCAGAGACAACATAAAATCACATGAAGTCTTTTTAATTTGGGAGGGATGCAGTTTCAAGGAGTATGGGAATTTGTAGAGTCAGAGGGCATGGTGGGTGTCAGGAGAGATGTTGAGAGTGTGGCTATTGACAATGTCCACTACTGTGACCTCCACAAGTGCAGTGTAGAGGAGCAGAGTGAGCATCAATATGGTGTAAATCAGGACCAGGGAAGACATTTGGAGGTGAATTACAATGTGGTGTGTCTCTGCAACTGCGGAATGAGGAGAAATGGGATGTCAGGATAGTGCAAGGTAAAAGAGGTTATGGGGGCTCTTGGGAGGTGGTCTCTGATGACCTCATGTTGATGGTGTCTATCACTTCCATTCCCTAGATGCACAATACAACTTAAAAATTGTTCAGATGGTGCCCGGGGTCAGTATGACTGAAGAACGTGTGTGATCTATGTGTGTTGCACACTAAGACATTGAAGGGGTAAATACATGAAACATGAGTTTGCAAACTTCTCCTGCATCAATGTAGAGTGTGCTTGATGACAAGTCAAATGTTGGTCAAAAGCAAATTGTACCATGCCATGGCTGGGGGAAGGGTCAGATTATATCACTTTTGAAGATAATATGTTAATCACTCAACCAGGGCAGCACCCACTAAATTAGTGCACATGTTATAATCGGAAGTATGGTAAAACAGATGCCAGAGAATGTTGTTCCACTTCTTGGAACAATTTGGCAGTGGAGCCTTCAGTTTAGTCCAGGCAAAGTGTGCCACACCATCCTAACACCATCCTGCTGAGTTCTGCTCAGCTGGAGAAGGCAATGAGACAATGCAGTAGTTGCTGAGGAACGGGAAGAAAGGGAGCAGTCCAGGGCAAAAAATGACAACATAGATTCACAGAATCCTTACAATGTGGAAACAGGCCACTTGGCCCATCGACTTCATACTGATCCTCTGAAGCACATCTGACCCAGACTCAACCCCCTCCAACCCAATCCCTGTAGCCCTGTATTTCCATGGCTAACCCACCTAGCTTACACATCCTTGGACATTGGGGCAATTTAGCATGGCCAGTCCACCTAACCTGCACATCTTTGAACTGTGGGAGTAAACATGAGCACCCGGAGGAAACATTAAGCTAGAGGAAATTCTCCTTGTGAATGACAGAGCTGAGTTGTATTAGGCACTGCAAGGCAGACAGGGCCTGACTGACGGTCACTGGTTCCACTAGAAACAAGTCGGGAGCAGAAGACCATCATGGACTATCAAGGTCAAGATGTCATCATTTGGCTTACATTGCATTCATTTACTTGTTGTTCCCTTTTGCTGGCTGACAATAAGTTTGTATTTGGACTTGACAGAATACTTACAGGCAATGTTTGTCTACTGGACAATGCGAGACACAGGTGATCACCGGGAAAGAGTACGGAAAACTTAGAAACGGTCTTCAGATGGGCTATAGCTGAGGATAGGTAAAATGTGTGGCCTGGAGGTTATGCGGTAACAAGGATGAGAGAATGGGGCTGGATGTGTCAGGGACTATCAGACATGTCCTATGTGGGATCTGTGAAGGACCGTCAGCCATGCCCTCTGTGTGATGTGTGAGGGACCGTCAGCCATGCCTTCTGCGTGAAGTGTGAGGGACCGTCAGCCATGCCCTCTGTGCAATGTGTGAGGGACTGTCAGCCATGCCCTATGTGTGATGTGTGAGGGACTGTCAGCCATGTCCTATGTGTGATGTGTGAGGGACTGTTAGCCATGTCCTCTGTGTGATGTGTGAGGGACTGTCAGCCATGCCCTATGTGTGATGTGTGAGGGACTGTCAGCTATGCCCTCTGTGCGATGTGTGAGGAACCATCAGCCATGCCCTATGTGTGATGTATGAGGGACTGTTAGCCATGTCCTATGTGTGATGTATGAGGGACTGTTAGCCATGTCCTATGTGTGATGTGTGAGGGACTGTCAGCCATGCCCTTTGTGCGATGTTTGAGGGACTGTCAGACATGTCCTACGTGTGATGTATGAGGGACTGTCAGCCATGCCCTATGTGTGATGTGTGAGGGACTGTCAGCCATGCCCTATGTGTGATGTATGAGGGACTGTTAGCCATGTCCTATGTGTTATATGTGATGGACTGTCAGCCATGCCCTATGTGTGATGTGTGAGGGACTGTCAGCCATGCCCTTTGTGCGATGTTTGAGGGACTGTCAGACATGTCCTACGTGTGATGTATGAGGGACTGTCAGCCATGCCCTATGTGTGATGTGTGAGGGACTGTCAGCCATGCCCTATGTGTGATGTGTGAGGGACTGTCAGCCATGTCCTCTGTGTGATGTGTGAGGGACTGTCAGCCATGTCCTCTATGTGACGTGTGAGGGACGGTCAGCCATGCCCTATGTGTGATGTGTGAGGGTGTGTCAGCCATGCCCTATGTGTGATGTATGATGGACTATCAACCATGTCCGCTGTGCGATTTGTGAACGTGTGTCAGACATGCCCTATGTGTGACGTGTGAGGGACCGTCAGCCATGCCCTCTGTGTGATGTGTGAGGGACCATCAGCCATGTCCTATGTGCAATGTGTGAGGGACTGTCAGCCATACCCTCTATGTGATGTGTGAGGGACTGTCAGCCATGCCCTATGTGTGATGTGTGAGGGACTGTCAGCCATGTCCTCTGTGCGATTTGTGAACGTGTGTCAGACATGCCCTATGTGTGATGTGTGAGGGACCGTCAGCCATGCCCTCTGTGTGATGTGTGAGGGACCATCAGCCATGTCCTATGTGCAATGTGTGAGGGAATGTCAGCCATACCCTCTGTGTGATGTGTGAGGGACTGTCAGCCATGTCCTCTGTGCGATTTGTGAAGGTGTGTCAGACATGCCCTCTGTGTGATGTGTGAGGGACTGTCAGCCATGCCCTATGTGTGATGTGTGAGGGACTGTCAGCCATGTCCTCTGTGCGATTTGTGAAGGTGTGTCAGACATGCCCTATGTGCGATGTGTGAGAGACTGTCAGCCATGTCCTCTGTGTGATGTGTGAGAGACTGTCAGCCATGTCCTCTGTGTGATGTGTGAGGGACTGTCAGCCATGCCCTATGTGTGATGTGTGAGGGACTGTCAGCCATGTCCTCTGTGCGATTTGTGAAGGTGTGTCAGACATGCCCTATGTGCGATGTGTGAGAGACTGTCAGCCATGTCCTCTGTGTGATGTGTGAGGGACTGTCAGCCATGTCCTCTGTGTGATGTGTGAGGGACCATCAGCCATGCCCTCTGTGCGATGTGTGAGAGACTGTCAGCCATGCCCTATGTGTGATGTGTGAGGAACTGTCAGCCATGCCCTATGTGTGATGTGTGAGGGACAGTCGGCCATGCCCTCTGTGCAATGTGTGAGGGTGTGTCAGCCATGCCCTATGTGCGATGTGTGAGGGACTGGCAGCCATGTCCTCTATGTGATGTGTGAGGGACTGTCAGCCATGCCCTATGTGCGATGTGTGAGGGACTGTCAGCCATGCCCTATGTGCGATTTGTGAAGGTGTGTCAGACATGCCCTATGTGTGATGTGTGAGGGACTGTCAGCCATGTCCTATGTATGATGTGTGACGGACTGTCCAGCATGCCCTCTGTGCGATGTGTGAGGGTGTGTCAGACATGTCCTCTGTGATGTGTGAGGGACTGTCAGCCATGCCCTCTGTGCGATGTGTGAGGGACTATCAGCCATGCCCTATGTGTGATGTGTGAGGGACTGTCAGCCATGCCCTCTGTGCGATGTGTGAGGGACCATCAGCCATGACCTATGTGTGATGTGTGAGGGACTGTCAGCCATGTCCTCTGTGTGATGTGTGAGGGTGTGTCAGCCATGCCCTATGTGTGATGTGTGAGGGACCGTCAGCCATGCCCTATGTGCGATGTGTGAGGGACTGTTAGCCATGTCCTCTGTGCGATGTGTGAGGGACTGTCAGCTATGCCCTCTGTGCGATGTGTGAGGGACTGTTAGCCATGCCCTATGTGTGATGTGTGAGGGACTGTCAGCCATGTCCTCTGTGTGATGTGTGAGGGACTGTCAGCCATGTCCTCTGTGTGATGTGTGAGGGTGTGTCAGCCATGTCCTATGTGTGATGTGTGAGGGACTGTCAGCCATGCCCTAAGTGTGACGTGTGAGGGACTGTTAGCCATGTCCTCTGTGCGATGTGTGAGGGACTGTTAGCCATGTCCTATGTGTGATGTATGAGGGACTGTTAGCCATGTCCTATATGTTATATGTGATGGACTGTCAGCCATGCCCTATGTGTGATGTGTGAGGGACTGTCAGCCATGCCCTTTGTGCGATGTTTGAGGGACTGTCAGACATGTCCTATGTGTGATGTATGTGGGACTGTCCGCCATGCCCTATGTGTGATGTGTGAGGGACTGTCAGCTATGCCCTCTGTGCAATGTGTGAGGGACCGTCAGCCATGCCCTATGTGTGATGTGTGAGGAACTGTCAGCCATGCCCTATGTGATATGTGTGATGGTCTGTCAGCCATGCCCTATGTGTGATATGTGATGGACTGTCAGCCATGCCCTCTGTGTGATGTGTGAGGGACTGTCAGCCATGCCCTATGTGTGATGTGTGAGGGACTGTCAGCCATGCCCTATGTGTGATGTGTGAGGGACTGTCAGCCATGCCCTATGTGTGATGTGTGAGGAACTGTCAGCCATGCCCTATGTGATATGTGTGATGGTCTGTCAGCCATGCCCTATGTGTGATATGTGATGGACTGTCAGCCATGCCCTCTGTGTGATGTGTGAGGGACTGTCAGCCATGCCCTATGTGTGATGTGTGAGATACTGTCAGCCATGCCCTATGTGTGATGTGTGAGGGACTGTCAGCCATGTCCTATGTGCGATGTTGGAGATACTGTCAGCCATGCCCTATGTGTGATGTGTGCTCAACTGTCAGCCATGCCCTATGTGTGATGTGTGAGGGACTGTCAGCCATGCCGTATGTGTGATGTGTGAGGGACTGTCAGCCATGCCCTATGTGTGATGTGTGAGGGACTGTCAGCCATGCCCTATGTGTGATGTGTGAGGGACTGTCAGCCATGCCCTATGTGTGATGTGTGAGGGACTGTCAGCCATGCCCTATGTGTGATGTGTGATGGTCTGTCAGCCATGCCCTATGTGCGATGTGTGAGATACTGTCAGCCATGCCCTCTGTGTGATGTGTGAGGGACTGTCAGCCATGCCCTCTGTGTGATGTGTGAGGGACTGTCAGCCATGCCCTATGTGTGATGTGTGATGGACTGTCAGCCATGCCCTATGTGTGATGTGTGAGATACTGTCAGCCTTGCCCTATGTGTGATGTGTGAGGGACTGTCAGCCATGCCCTCTGTGTGATGTGTGAGGGACTGTCAGCCATGCCCTCTGTGTGATGTGTGAGGGACTGTCAGCCATGCCCTATGTGTGATGTGTGAGGGACTGTCAGCCATGCCCTATGTGCGATGTGTGAGGGACTGTCAGCCATGCCCTCTGTGTGATGTGTGAGGGACTGTCAGCCATGCCCTTTGTGCGATGTGTGAGGGACTGTCAGCCATGCCCTCTGTGTGATGTGTGAGGGACTGTCAGCCATGCCCTATGTGTGATGTGTGAGATACTGTCAGCCATGCCCTATGTGCGATGTGTGAGGGACTGTCAGCCATGCCCTCTGTGTGATGTGTGAGGGACTGTCAGCCATGACCTATGTGTGATGTGTGAGGGTGTGTCAGCCATGTCCTATGTGTGATGTGTGAGGGACTGTCAGCCATGCCCTCTGTGTGATGTGTGAGGGACTGTCAGCCATGCCCTCTGTGTGATGTGTGAGGGACTGTCAGCCATGCCCTTTGTGCGATGTGTGAGGGACTGTCAGCCATGCCCTCTGTGTGATGTGTGAGGGACTGTCAGCCATGCCCTCTGTGTGATGTGTGAGGGACTGTCAGCCATGACCTATGTGTGATGTGTGAGGGTGTGTCAGCCATGTCCTATGTGTGATGTGTGAGGGACTGTCAGCCATGCCCTATGTGTGATGTGTGAGGGACTGTCAGCCATGCCCTATGTGTGATGTGTGAGGGTGTGTCAGCCATGTCCTATGTGTGATGTGTGAGGGACTGTCAGCCATGCCCTCTGTGTGATGTGTGAGGGACTGTCAGCCATGACCTATGTGTGATGTGTGAGATACTGTCAGCCATGCCCTATGTGTGATGTGTGAGGGACTGTCAGCCATGCCCTATGTGTGATGTGTGAGGGACTGTCAGCAATGCCCTATGTGTGATGTGTGAGGGATTGTCAGCCATGCCCTATGTGTGATGTGTGAGGGACTGTCAGCCATGCCCTCTGTGTGATGTGTGAGGGACTGTCAGCCATGACCTATGTGTGATGTGTGAGATACTGTCAGCCATGCCCTATGTGCGATGTGTGAGGGACTGTCAGCCATGCCCTCTGTGTGATGTGTGAGGGATTGTCAGCCATGCCCTATGTGTGATGTGTGCTCGACAGTCAGCCATGCCCTATGTGTGATGTGTGCTCGACAGTCAGCCATGCCCTCTGTGTGATGTGTGAGGGACTGTCAGCCATGTCCTATGTGCGATGTGTGAGGGACTGTCAGCCATGCCCTATGTGTGATGTGTGAGGGATTGTCAGCCATGCCCTATGTGTGATGTGTGAGATACTGTCAGCCATGCCCTATGTGTGATGTGTGAGGGACTGTCAGCCATGTCCTCTGTGTGATGTGTGAGGGACTGTCAGCCATGCCCTATGTGTGATGTGTGAGGGACTGTCAGCCATGCCCTATGTGTGATGTGTGAGGGACTGTCAGCCATGCCCTATGTGTGATGTGTGAGGGACTGTCAGACATGCCCTATGTGTGATGTGTGAGGGATTGTCAGCCATGCCCTATGTGTGATGTGTGAGATACTGTCAGCCATGCCCTATGTGTGATGTGTGAGGGACTGTCAGCCATGCCCTATGTGCGATGTGTGAGGGACTGTCAGCCATGCCCTATGTGTGATGTGTGAGGGACTGTCAGCCATGTCCTATGTGCGATGTGTGAGGGACTGTCAGCCATGTCCTATGTGCGATGTGTGAGGGACTGTCATCCATGTCTGATGTGTGATAGGCACTAAGGCTTTGTAGCTGCTGTGCCATTGCATTGCCAGTGACAGGCGATGCCAAATTGCCAACACTTACACAGTATCCTCTCAAAGATGGTGCGGGCACAAGGGCTCTTGATCTTTCTGTGGGTATCTGCTGAGGGATAATGTCGTGTGGGATGATGGGGATAGAATTGGATGAGTGAGGCACCGTAAGTGAAGGACACCACAGGGTGCAGTAATGAGACATGTTGGTAAAATACGGCTAGAAATCCCATTGGCAAGAATCCCCCGAAAAAACTCACACTTGGCCAAAATGTGTGAGATTCAGCCCTTGTGGATTATTTCTAGGAAAACACTAATACGTAAATGGAAATAGTCTTCGGAACTGCCTTTCAGAATTTCCAATTCCAAAAGCTGCCACTACTGCAGTATACTGACAGCATGGAGTGTGGGGGTGAGGTTAGACATGAGTGCACAATGAAATTCTAGTGTTTGGCTAGCGTGCTGGTTTTGACAGTTCCAGGAATTTTCAAATGAGCAGCAAGGAGGACTAATGCCTACAGCCTGCACACCTCCTAGTAATATGCTGTTAGTTTCATTGGAGAGGGACAGAATCAAATTTTCAATGTTAATTACATCAGAATTATGGCACGGTGGCTCAGTGGTTAGCACTGCTGCCTCACAGCGCCAGGGACCTGGGCTCGATTCCAGCTTCGGGCGACACTCTGTGTGGAGTTTGCACATTCTCCCCGTGTCTGAGTGGGTTTCCTCCGGGTGCTGTGGTTTCCTTCCACAGTCCAAAGGTTAATTGAATTGGCCATCCTAAATTGCCCATAGTGTTCAGGGATGAGTAGGTTAGGTGCATTTGTCAGGGGTAAATATAGGGGAGAGGAATGGGTTTGGGTAGGTTACTCTTTGGAGGGTCAGTGTGGACTTGTTGGGCCAAAGGACCTGTTTCCATACTGTAGGGATTGTATGAGAAGAGAATGATCTGGGATACTTGAGTAGGCAGCTGACAGGAGCATGGTGGGAAATCATTACTGATTGAAACTGATGAAAAATTGAGTGTTATAAAAGATTCTCCAAACCGACGTGCTTGAACAGTGACAAAGACCTGTCAATGATTCAGCAGAGCAGCTCGAGTGCCTGAGGAAGCGAATATTTCAGCATTTGTTTCATCCATGAGGATGCAAACAGCCCTGTATGACTGGCATTTACTTTCTCAAACCACCTTCCATGAATGGTTCTCACCCACAGTGTCACTAACTGGGCACCGAACTCACCTCTAGGATCAATTTTAATTGCGTACAAATATTGCACTGCATCGCAGACACTGAAATGATCCAGCCATTATGTTCCTGTCCCAGAGTACCCATCAGCCTTATCAGTCACAGTGCCTTTCTGGTCATTCTTCCTCCATCAGTGCTGCACCCTCAATATTCAATGTAGGCATAAGTGTCCTGCCACATTAAAATATTATGTCTGAAGAAAGAGAAATTACAACTATCAAAGGGCATGGTGCAAGTGGAATAATACTCAAAAATGATGCTATGCTGCAAGTAACTCTGCAACATTACAGGATAAAAACAATGACTGCAGATGCTGAAAACCAAATACTGGATTAGCCCCACCCCCACCCTCCTCTAGCTTATCTCTCCATGCTTCAGGCTCACTGCCTTTATTCCTGATGAAGGGCTTTTGCCCGAAAGGTCGATTTCGCTGCTCGTGGATGCTGCCTGAACTGCTGTGCTCTTCCAGCACCACTAATCCAACATTACAGGATACAAGAGTTGAAAATGTTTACAGAATTTGAGAACCACAGTTTTGAGTCTGGATTCTTGTCTTGGCCTCAACATGCTTGAGATAGTAGAATAAAGTTAAATAGTCCTAAGACAACAATTGGTCCAGGATCAAACTGTTGTTCTCCAACTAGTCAAGGTGCAGATGCTAAAGATTTAATTGGGAGTCCTGTCAGAACCCAAAAAGAAGAAGGAAATCTATCGAGATTTCCTTTGATGGCATCAGAGAATTGTTCCATTCTGTCAACAGGAAGGAAGTGTGGAAATGTAGAAATGATTTCCATGCTAAATCATCCTTGAAGGCAAATCAGAAGACAAAAAGCAGCAACATTTTTCAGAAGAAGCAGCGGCAAAGAACAGGAACAGACAGTGCAACCCACTTGAGCTCATCAATGAATCTTGAGCCAAAGCTGTTCTGGCAGAACAGTGTGCTGAACAAATTAATACCACGCAACTGAATTTGACATTGGGTAATGGACAGACACAAGGTCGACAGCAACATTTCAATCCTCTGTTTTTGAGTTGAATTATTACTGCCAGTGACTAAAAGTTCTTTGGTAGCAAGACTAGAGCCATTGATCATAGAGATGTACAGCACAGAAATAGACCCTTCTGTCTAACTCATCCATGTTGACCAAATGTCCTAAACTAACCTAGTCCCATTTGCCAGCACTTGGCCCATATCCCTCCAAACTCTTCCTATTCATCTACCCATCCAGACACCTTTTAAATGTTGCAATTGTACCAGCTTCCATCACTTCCTCTGCCAGCTCGTTCCATACATGCACTATCCTCTATATGAAAAAGTTGCCCCTTAGATCCCTTTAAATCTATCCCCTCTCACCCTAAATGTATGCCTTTTAGTTCTGGACTCCCCCAACCCCAGGGAAAAGACCTTGTCTATTCATCCTATCAATGCATCTCTTGATTTTATAAATCTTCATGAGGTCACTCTTCAGTCTCTGATACTCCAGGGAAACCAACCCCAGCCTATTCAGCCTCTCCCTATAGCTCAAACCCTTCATCCATGGAACATCCTTGGAAATCTTTTCTGAATCCTTTCAAGGTTCACAACATCCTTATGATAGGAGGGAAACCAGAATTGCACACAGTATTCCAAAAATGGCCTAACCAATGGCCTGTACAGCCGCAACATGACCTCCCAACTCCTATACTCAATGCTCTAACCAATAAAGGAAAGCACACCAATCGCCTTCTTCACTATCCTATTCTACCTGCGACTCCACTTTCAAGGAGCTATGAACCTGCACTCCAAGATCTCTTTGTTCAGCATTAAGTGGGACCTTACCATTAAGTGTATAAGTCCTGCCCTGATTTACCTTTCCAAAATGCAGCACCTCACATTTAGCTAAATTCATCTGCCCATTGGTCCATCTGATTAATATTCCATTGTACTCTGAGGTAACCTTCTTCACTATCCACTACATCTCCAATTTTGGTGTCATCTGCAAACTTACTAGCTACACCTCCTATATTCACATCCAAGTCATTTATATAAAAGACAAAAAGCAGTAAACCCAGCACGGATCCTTGTGGCACACCACTCATCACCAGCCTCCATTCTGAAAGGCAGCTCTCTACCACCACCCTCTGTCTTTTACCTTCGAGCAGTTCTGTATCTAAGTGGTTACTTCCCCCTGTATTCCATGATATCTAACCTTGCTAATCAGTCTACCATGACAAACTTTGTCAAACACTTTACTGAAGTCTATATAGATTACGTCCACCACTCCGCACTCATCAATACTCGTCACTACTTCTTCAAAAAACTCAATAAAGTTAGTGAGACATAATGGCTTTATGCACAAAGCCATGCTGAATATCCCTAACCAGTCCTTGCCTTTCCAAATACATATAAATACTGTCCCTCAGGATTCCCTCCAACAACTTGCCCAACAGCAATCTCAGGCTCACTAGTCTATAGTCCCCTGGTTTTTCCTTACCACCTTTTTTAAATAATGGCACCATTGTATGCCAACCTCCAGTCTCAGGCACCTCACCTGTGACTATCGATGATACAAATATCTCAAGCAAGGGGCCCAGCAATCACTTCTCTAGCTTCCCACAGAGTTCTAGGGTACACCTGATCAGGTCCTGGGGATTTATCCACCTTTATGTATTTTTAAGACATCCAGCATCTCCTCCTCTGTAATATAGACATTTTTCAAGATGTGACCATCTATTTCCCCACATTCTATGTCTTCCATGTCCTTCTCCACGGTAAACACTGATGCAAAATACTCGTTTAGTATTTCCCCCATCTCCTGTGGTTCCACACCTAGGCTGCCTTGGTAATCTTTAATGGGCACTATTCTCTCCCTAGTTACCATTTTGTCCTTAATGTATTTATAAAAACCCTTTGGATTCTTCTTAACCCAATTTGCCAAAGCTATCTCATGTCACGTTTTTGCCCTCCTGATTTCTCTCTAAAGTGTACTCCTACTGCCTTTATACTCTAAGGATTCACTCGATCTCTGCTGTCAATACTTGACATATGCTTCCTTCTTTTTCTTAAACAATCTTCAATTTCTTTAGACATCCAGCATTCTCTACACCTACCAGCCTTGCCTTTCACCCTAACAAGAGCATACTGTCTCTGAACTCTCATTATCGCATTTCTGAAGGCTTCCCATTTTTCAGGTGTCCGTCTACCTGCGAACATTTTCCCACAATCAGCTTTGAAAGTTCTTGTCTAATACAATCAAAATGGCCTTCCTCCAATTTACAATTTTAACATTTAACATAGATCAGGTCAATCCTTTTCCTTCACTATTTTAAAACTAATAAAATTATGGTCGCTGGCCCTGCCTTATTTCCCAAGAGTAGATCAAGTATTGCACCTTCTCTAGTAGGTACATCCACATACTGAATCAGAACAGTTTCTCATACACACCTAACAAATTCCTTTCCATCTTAACCCTTAGCGATATGGCAGTCCTCATCTATATTTGGAAAATTAAAATCCCCTACCACAATCTCGCTATTATTCTTACAGATAACAGAGATCTCCTCCAAATTTGTTCTCAATTTCCTGCTGGCTATTGGGGGGTTCTATTATACAATCCCAATAAGATGATTATCCCTTTCTTTCTCGAGATATGACTATGTTTAGTTGCTCAATAACACAACAAAGACAGTGGTTGAATGTACGAAGGGGGCATGGTGCATTGAGTAGTGTGAGAAGTGTGTAAAGCAGTAATTTATTCACTCAAGTGAACATTCTGAGTGAAGTTATTAAATCTTTTGAGTCATATCCTTGTTCCCATTCCTTGAACATTTACTATCCCCACCATCTGCTCCCATTGCTTTCACAGGGGGCCACTGGTGCCCTACCAGTAACAGTGACCACCTTCTCAGCTGTAACATCTTGACTGTATGTCTGCAGTCATGTTAAATTCTGGGAGGGCTCTCCTTCAGCTGGTAGTCCATGAAAAATGGTTACCTAGCAGCTGGCAGAATTTCCTGGTTTTCCTTATCTAGAGACATTGCTTTTAACAAAGGAGACTGGGTGGAGCACTGGTTCCTTCACAATGCTACTGATCCAATTCATTCTCCATAATCCCATGTCAGGCTGTTTATGCCGATGCTAATGTGCTTCCTCCTAGCAATGGTTCTCCTGAGGATCTTTCAAGATTCTAGTCTTCCTGGGTTTGCTGTTGAAATAGCGCACACATCTGCAACACAGCACTTGGGCCTTCATGGAATACCAAGCCCAGCACAGTAACACTGAAATCTACCCAACACAATGAAAGTTTGAAAAAGTGTTAGTTCTTGTGACATAAAGGTTAACACATGGTTGAACAATTTCAGAAGGTACTTAGATTCAATCACTGAGTGGTTAAGAACTAATGATGGCCAGACTAAGTGTGGGTGGTTAACTTCATTCCCTGAAGGATGGGTCACTTAACTCTTTCTAACAAGCCACCAGCTTGCATTGGTTATTACTTTTAGTGGTAGTCTCAAAGCACCGGATGCATTGAAATTCAGCTCCATAAAATCACCCCTGTATTTAGGTTACTAGCTTTCTAACTGAAACTTATATTTTCCCTCTGTTTCCAATCTAACTAACAAAAGAGCAGTGCTCCAAAAGCTAGTGCTTCCAAATAAACCTGTTGGACTATAACCTGGTGCTGTGTGATTTTTAACTTTGCACACCTCAGTCCAATGCATAACACAGACAGACGTATGAGGACGTTGAAGAGAGTCATTGGAATTTAAGATGGAAAGCCTCCATGATTGTTTAGAAAATTTGACAAAGGAATAGCTGAGCAATATTGGTCAGAAATATCCTAGATTCATTCTTTGTCCTGTATTGAGTTAGTTGAGCGAGGACAGCAATAGATATTAGAGAAATTGAAATTGACCTCATCAAGATTATAGAGGGAAAAATTTGGGCTGGGGTTTCACCACTTGCCTGTTTTAGCCCTCAGCTGAAAGTGCATGAAGAGGAGAAGCTAACTTTAAGAAAATTGAGAAAATCATTTTGATTGCATTGACCTAGTTAATGATGACACACAATAAATGGGATTTTATTGTGAATCTGGATAAAACTTAGGCAACCAGGGATTCAAATATTCTGTGCACAACATGTTCCGTTCTCCAATGTCAACATCAGTCACTTTTATCATTGCAAACAAAAAATTAAAATTTATCTCTTATGGTGCAGCTGTCAGCAAGTCTAGGGCAAGAGTAAATGCCACATGAAGTGGAGTTGGGGGTAGGATATACTAATATCAGGGTTCTTGGACATCACTGAGTTCCTATATGCAAGTTAACTAGTCTGCTTGTTTTGTTTAATTTCCAGTGTAAATACATAAATCCACATGGAAGCTGCCCACATAAATTTATTATGATTATGCCTTTCAATCAGAGGGGTAATAAATTGTCATTATTGTTAGGCAGTAAAATTATAACATTCATAACATTTATAGAGGTAATTTCCTCTATAAATGTGGGTTAGAAATTAAGTGTGGAAAAAAATTGATGGGAATGCATGCAGATTTAATATTTTGATTCATTTTATAGATACTTCCTCTCTGCATTATAACATATTTAAGTTGACTCCTCAACAACTTTGCAGATGACTGCATCCATCCTCAACCATGATACTAAGCCAGCTAAGGTTGACAGTTCTGGATTTGATTCTTAGTCTGTGTTGAGTTAGCAAATTTCAGAACAGTGAATAGTTTCTGTCCGGCTGGAGAGGCAGTTGAGTGGATGCCCATTTCTTGTCATTCATTTTGCTAATGAGTGCATTAAATGGGAAATGCATACATGCAATATTGGAGTGAAAACAATGCTGGATGGTATTGCCTCCCAAGGTAAAGTAGCCTTCTAACATGCAATTCTTTGTGTCACCCTCAATGAATAGGTGAAGTGTTAGAAATGCGTTGCCAGCTATAGATTTCTCAAAAAAGAGTTTGGCATTGGAGAGAAAAGAGGGGAATTTAATCAGCAAGAGAGAATGCATTGCAAATGGCGAAACATAAAAATTGTGATGGTCACTTTACGGTTCTTTATATCTAAGAGAATATCATGCCACTAGAGATAAACAGGAAATTTAGAGTGACATTCAAGTGTAGAGTCGTTTGGAAGCTTGTGTGTCCAGATTAGTTATCACATTCCCTACATTACTACAGCGACTACACATCAGGGTGCTTTGTTGCCTATAAAGTGCTTGTGTCCATCCAGAGGTTGTGAAAAACACTTTCTAAATGTCAGTCCTTTCCTTTCCCATTGTTCATCTTATTAGGGGAGGATGTTGAGTATTCTATGATTCTGTCATTCTATAATTCTAAGATTCTATGATTCTATGATACTCTTCTTATTCTATGATACTCTTCTTGGCTTTGTCTTATGCAAAACAGCACGATAATGTTTTCCTTCAGCAATAGAACCTTCAGCAGAATGTGTGTTAACATTATTAAAAGATTAGCCACAAGAGTTCTTGTAAGGCTATAACAATGCCTCATGAATTGGTCATGGAGTTACGATGAGGCCACTTGTAAGAAGTTTCTTAGATAGAATATGCCTTTCTATTCTAAAAGACAAGCAATTCTAGTTCACTTCATGCACGTAGAAAGCATGAGTATTTTATTCATTTTTAATGCCCCACGGCTAAACCTAAAATTGAATCATAATAAATCTAGGATCACAAAAATATAAAGTACCTGCCATCAGCACAAACTAAGGATTACATGAGACATGATTACATTACTATTCCAAAAGATAAAGATGAGGCAAGAGTTCCAAGTTATGGAGCCATAGTGTCATATAGCACGGAAACAGACACTTCGGTCCAACCACCCCACACCACCCATGTTCCAAAACTAGTCCCACTTATCTGCACTTGGCCTATATCCCTCCAAACATTTCCTGTTCATGAACCTATCCAAATGTCTTTTAAATGTTGGAACTATATCTGCATCCACCACTTTCTCTGGCAGTTCAATACACAAATGAACCAGTCTCTGTGTAAAAAAAGGTTGCCCCTTGTGTGTTTTTTAGTTTTTCTCCTCTCACCTTAAAAACATGCCCCTTAGTTTTGAACTCCCCCCAACTCGACGGAAAAGATTCTTGTTCACGGTGTCTATCCCCCTCATACTTTTATAGACCTCAATAAAATTACCCCTCAACGTCCTACACTCGAATGAAAAAGGTTCCAGCCCTTCCAGTCTATTTTTATACCTCAAACCCTCCATTTCTGGCAACATCCTGTTAAATCTTTTCTGAACTCTCTGCAGGTTAATGGTATTCATCCCGTAACAGAGTGACCAGAACTGCACACAGCTCTCCAGAAGAGGCCTCACCAAAGTGGTATACAATCTCAACATGATGTACCAATTCCTGTACTTAAAAACCTGAGCAATGAAGCTATAAAATTTTATTTTACTTCTCATCTGATGTGTCAAGCACACAAATATGAGCATTTCATTGAACAATTTGCACCTCTTTCAACCCATCACCCACGAGCCCTTTTGTGTGCCATTATTTCTGCTTTATCAGACCGACACAGAAGCCAAGAATTGAGTTCTATGATCTATTGTTTCAATTCATCTGAATTTAAATGTATTTGCTCACAGACTTCGGTTTGAGTAAGCTTTGCTACTGTATGACGCATTCTATTTCCATATTGTATGTGAAATGATTTTCTTTGAAATAATGCTGATTAGGTCCCGAAAGCCACACACTTGATCCATCAAGATATAATACATCAATTACGAGTTCCTGAGTCCCCATTGTTTTCTAAATCTACTGTGCTGCCCTCACTGTCATCATTTCTTGAGAAACCATTTTCTCACTGTTCATTACGTTTGCATATTATGGTAAAAAATATATACTGAGCTACCTGCATTCGGCATAATTTTTGCTCATTCTTTAGAAATTAATTTTCATGCATTCTTACTCTTTGGATCAGACCCAATGCCTGACCACCTTCTCCAACCCACTCTTTCCCTGTGCCACCAAGTCGGTTTGACTTATTGCCAATATTCCTTCCCTCATTCGCTTTATGGTTTCCAATCCTGTATCATGCAAGCTTGTTGTTACCTAACTATTTCTTATTGGAATAAATCTTTGTGGTTAGTCTTCCATCTTCTGGAGTAGCAAGTATAGGTTTCAAACAGCAGTCCTGACACTGAATTTTAAAAGTTTAAGTTGACATCCATTGCTTGGGTGTCCCCTTCACTATACAGAATATAAAAGCCCATACATCCAGCCTGCTGTAAAATAAATAGACAATAGACAATAGGCAATAGAGAATAGGTGCAGGAGTAGGCCATTCTGCCCTTCGAGCCAGCACCACCATTCATTATGATCATGGCTGATCATCCTCAATCAGTATCCTGTTCCTGCCCTATCCCCATAACCCTTGATTCCACTATCCTTAAGAGCTCTATCCAACTCTTTCTTGAAAATACTTGGCCTCCACAGCCTTCTGGGGCAGAGCATTCCATACATCTACCACTCTCTGGATGAAGAAGTTTCTCCTCAACTCTGTTCTAAGTGGCCTACCCCTTATTTTTAAACTGTGTCCTCTGGTTCTGGACTCACCCATCAGCGGAAACATGCTTCCTGCCTCCAGAGACTCCAACCCTTTAATAATCTTATATGTCTCAATCAGATCCCCTCTCAGCCTTCTAAACTCAAGCATATACAAGCCCAGTCGCTCTAATCTTTCAGCGTAAGATAGTCCCACCATTCCGGGAAATGACCTCGTTAACCTATGCTGCACTCCCTCCAATAGCCAGAATGTCTTGCCTCAAATTTGGAGAACAAAACTGCGCACAATATTCCAGGTATGATCTCACCAGGGCCCTGTACAACTGCAGAAGGATCTCTTTGCTTCTATACTCAATTCCTCTTGTTATGAAGGCCAGCATGCTATTAGCTTTCTTCACTGCCTGCTGTACCTGCATGCTTACCTTCATTGACTGATGTACAAGAACACCTAGATCTTGTTGTACTGCCCCTTTACCTAGCTTGACGCCATTTAGGTAGTAATCTGCCTTCCTGTTCTTGCCACCAAAGTGGATAACCACACATTTATCCACATTAAACTGCATCTGCCATGCATCCGTCCACTCACCTAACCTGTCCAGGTCACTCTGTATTCTCCGAACATCTTCCTCACATTTCACCCTGCCACCCAGCTTTGTGTCATCAGCAAATTTGCTAATATTACTTTTAATAACTTTTAAGAGAGCATGTGATCCAGTTAGAGAGAGAAATAAACAAAGATACTGAATTATAACACAGAGGATTGAAGATAAAGTGCCTGAGGAATGATAGTCTTTTCTCACTTTCTGTTTCTCTGAAATTCCTCTGATCAACATTTGTGAGTTGAAACCCTCAAAAAGACTTCATCACTACAATGGAGAGTTCTTAAAGGAGAATTCAAAATCAGCATCACTGCTTTCAGAAAAGCAGCAACTATAACTGTTCCGGGGAGATAGGTAAAAACAATGACTGCAGATGCTGGAAACCAGATTTTGGATTAGAGGTGCTGGAAGAGCACAGCAGTTCAGGCAGCATCCGAGGACCAGCAAAATCGATGTTTCGGGCAAAAGCCCTTCATCGGGAATAAGGGGCTTTTGCCCGAAACGTCGATTTTGCTGCTCCTCGGATGCTGCCTGAACTGCTGTGCTCTTCCAGCACCACTAATCCATGATCCGGGGAGATATCCCAGTGCCAATAGCTTGTGTTCAAAGTGACTTCTACTTTCAACCAACATGTGGGGAGGTCTGTGAACAATTCATTTTTTCCTGAATTCGGCTGAAGTACTCATAGGGCAATATTGTACGAAATTTTTTTTTCCTTGGCTCAGAACCTGTGTGTATATGTACATGCGTGTTCTGAGAATACATATATTAGTCTTGCCTTAGGTAAGTTTTTATAGCAACATTTCCTCACTTTTAAATTCAAACTTTGTTATGACAGTTGCAGGAGTGGAACAAGGAAAGAAATCAGTTCATTCCTACCAATTCCCCCACTCCATTACTCAGCCAGACCATTACTGAGCATATTCCTTCTGCAGTTTTTTTTTTCCAAATGGTATTTAAAACCTTGGATTTTTTGTTAAGTCTTTCAATTAAAAATATATTCTAAATAGAATAAGACTGTGCCTTGTTAAGTGCCTTGTGTGATACAAGCAAGTAAAGATTTTATTCAAACATTTGGAAGGGAGGAGCTCATTTTGGTTACCCAAAGAACCTCCCAAAGTTATTTCAAAATGTGTTTTGTTCAAAAAAAAACCTGGTGGATGGAAAATTCAGTGTCTCACAAATTTCCCTAAGAAGCTCATGGAAGGTTGCAGCTGTAATGGATCAAAGACCTTCCAAACAATGGTATATGTTTCCTGTCAGCAAATGACTTGTCTTTTTTACCCTCAGGAATATACATAAAAGGGATTATTACATTAGTTTCACTGTGTTAGTGAGCGTACGACGAGTAGGAGAGTTGACATTTCGGGTATAAACGCTTCATCAGGAAAGTGATGGCTTATGCCTGAAATGTTTACTCTCCTACTCCTCGGGTGCTGCCTGGTCTGCTGTGCTTTTCGAGCACCATACTTTTTAACTCTGACTCTCCAACATCTGCAGTCCTCACTTTCTCCCTGTGTTACTAAGCAAACAGTTGAGTGAGTGGACTAGAATGCTGCGAGGGTCAGAGCTTTCAGAACAGCCAATTTAAACACCCTTGCATTGCAATTAAAACATAGGGAAATTCTCCTTCTCTCTATCTTGCTGTAAATTGTAGAATTCAGTCATTGTCAAAAGACATCAGAAATTTCAAAACCAACTGTTCAACTGCCAACATCAAAACAAGTAGTGCCATTTAATAATGCTGCAAAATTGATTTATCTGCTGTTGAACAATTCAGAAACTGACTTCTTTATACTCTTAGTTTTTTGACTCTCCTATTAGCTGTGTGTATGCATGTTATATAAATTAGTTACACCATTTACTCTCATGCTTAGTAATGAATAAACTCACTCTTTCCAGAAGTTACAAAGAAGATTGATGAGGGCAGAGTGGTAGATGTGATCTATATGGACTTCAGTAAGGCATTTGACAAGGGTCCCCATGGGAGACTGGTGAGCAAGGTTGGAGCTCATGGAATACAAGGAGAACTAGCCATTTGGATAGAGAACTGGCTAGAGAAATGGATAGAGAAATGCCACAAGATCAGTGCTGGGTCCACTACTTTTCATCATTTACATAAATGATTTGGATGTGACCATAAGAGGTATAGTTAATAAGTTTGCAGATGACACCAAAATTGGAGGTGCAGTGGATTGTGAAGAAGGTTACCTCAGATTACAACGGGATCTTGATCAGATGGGCCAATGAGCTGAGAAGTGACAGATGGATTTGAATTTAGAGAAATGTGAGGTGCTGCATTTTGGGAAAGCAAATCTTAGAAGGATTTATACACTTAATCGTAAGGTTTTGGGGCATGTTGCTGAACAAAGAGACCTTGGAGTGCACGTTCACAGCTCCTTGAAAGTGGAATCACGAGTAGATAGAATAATGAAGAAGGTGTTTGGACTGCTTTCCTTTATTGGTCAGAGTATTGAGTACAGGACTTGGGAAGCCATATTGCGGCTGTACAGGACGTTGGTTAGGCCACTGTTGGAATATTGCATGTAATTCTGGTCTCCTTTCTATCAGAAAGATGTTGTGAAACTTGAAAGGACTCAGAAAAGATGTACAAGGATGTTGACAGGGATTAAGGATTTGAGCTATAAGGGGAGGCTGAACAGGCTGGGGCTGTTTTCCCTGAAGTGTTGGAGGCTGAGGGGTGACCTTATAGAGGTTTACAAAATTATGAGGGACATGGATAGGGTAAATAGGCAAAGTCATTTCCCTGGGATCAGGGAGTCCAGAACTAGAGGGCATAGGTTTAGGGTGAGAGGGGAAAACAGATAAAAGAGACCTGAGGGACAACTTTTTCACACAGATGGTGGTACATGTATGGAATGAGGTGCCAGAGGATGTGGTGGAGGCTGGTACAATTGCAACATTTAAGAGGCATTTGAATGGGTATATGAATAGGAAGGGTTTGGAGGGATATGGGCTGGGTGCTGGCAGGTGAGACTAGATTGGATTGGGATATCTGGTCAGCAGGGATGGGTTGGACCGAAGGGTCTGTTTCCGTGCTGTACACCTCTATGACTCTATGACTCTATACATGTCTCACAGACTTGTTTGAGGTTTTGGAAGAAGTAACAAAGAGGATTGATAAGGAAACAGAGGAGTAGATGTGATCTATATGGACTTCAGTAAGGCGTTCGACAAGGTTCCCCATGGGAGACTGGTTGGCAAGGTTAGAGCTCATGGAATACAGGGAGAACTAGCCATTTGGATACAGAACTGGCTCAAAGGTAGAAGAAGGAGGGTGGTAGTGGAGGGTTGCTTCTCAGACTGGAGGCCTGTGACCAGTGCAGTGCCACATGGATGAATGCTGGGTCCATTTCTTTTCATCAGTTATATAAATGATTTGGATGTGAGCATAAGAGGTAAAGTTAGTAAGTTTGCAGATGACACCAAAATTGGAGGTGCAGTGGACAGCAAAGAAGGTTACCTCAGATTACAACAGGATCTTGACCAGATGGGCCAATGGGCTGAGAAGTGGCAAATAGAGTTTAATTCAGATAAATGTGAGGTGCTGCATTTTGGGAAAGCAAATCTTAGAAGGAACTATAGACTTAATGGTAAGGTCCCAGGTGTGTTGCTGAACAGAGACCTTGGAGTGCAGGTTCATAGCTCCTTGAAAGTGGAGTCACAGATAGATAGGATAATGAAGAAGACGTTTGGTATGCTTTCCTTTATTGAGTATTGAGTACAGGAGTTGGGAGGTCATGTTCCGACTGTACAGGTTCTTGGTTAGGCCACTGTTGGAATATTGCATGCAATTCTGGTCTCCTTCCTATCGGAAAGATGTTGTGAAACTTGAAAGGGTTCAGAAAAGATTTACAAAGATGTTACCAGGGTTGGAGGATTTGAGCTATAGGGAGAGGCTGAACAGGCTGGGGCTGTTTTCCCTGGGGCATCGGAGGCTGAGGGGTGATCTTATAGAGGTTTACAAAATTATGAGAGGCATGGGTAGGATAAATAGACAAAGTCTTTTCCCTGGGATCGGGGTGTCCAGAACTAGAGGGCATAGGTTTAGGGTGAGAGGGGAAAGATATAAAAGATACCTAAGGGGCAACGTTTTCACGCAGAGGGTGGTACGTGTATGGAATGAGCTGCCAGAGGAAGTAGTGGAGGCCGGTACAATTGCAACATTTAAAAGGCATCTGGATGGGTATATGAATAGGAAGTATTTGGAGGGATATGGGCCAGGTGCTAGCAGGTGGGACAAGATGAGTTGGGATATCTGGTCGGCATGGACGTGTTGGACCGAAGGGTCTGTTTCCATGCTGTACACCTCTATGACTCTATGGCTCTATATGGGGCAAAGGCAGGATGCAGGTCAGCAATGATCTAATTGTATGATGGTATAGCTCAAGGACTTAAAGCATGTACACTGTTCCTACATTTGAGACGTTTGTTTCTCGATTAACAGTTTGGGATACCCATTCAGGAACTGTAACAAACTGGGGAATTTCACTTGGGGTCTGGTACCAAAATGTAAGACTGCTTAAATTTTCCACATTACATAACACGTTTCTAACCATGATACCTTACAGGCGAAGCATTAGAATGTTTCCATTACATTTCCCACCCCTGGTTTAATGGTTAGAATTTATTTAAAAATTGGTACATAGAGATGATTGAGGTCAAAAGTGTTTGAAGATGGACTGAATGTAGTACTTGTGAATAGGCTTCAAGGATTTTGTTAGTAAACAATTGCAGAATGATAATTATGTAATATTAATTTGTGTAATTACTTTGCAAAGCCTGTATAGGTCCTTCTGTAGATACTGCACCTGCCTTAACTTTATACATATGAGTCTGTTCCATTGGCTTCAGCCTATGTGTTTGGATGGTTTATCAAAGTGGTTGAAGTATTTGCATTCATTACAGAATGTGAAACAGACCAGAATTATATTTAAAAAATCAGAAACTGGCAAGACCTCAAATTAATGCAGGACTTTAATGAGCCAGTCCCAGGGGATCACACATCCAAATTATATGGTGCTCCTAATTAGTAACAGCTGAAGTAACTTTTCAGTTTCTGCAGAATGTGAGAATGTTTTTCTATTGCTTATAGTGAATAAAATTATAATTTGCAAGTTTTCCTGTTGAGGGTCATGCTGAATTGGTAGACAGCTTTAGCCTGCTGCAGTACAGGAACAGTTGCATGGATCTCCATTCTATAACAGGACTAGAAACAAACTAGAAAAGTGCTCAACCTATTTTCAAAATAGAAAATGCTACCATGACAGATCAATGATGAAGTGTGCCAACCTAAAATGTCAGTCTGTCTTTACCTTTTCAGAGCTTGATCAAGCAATTTCCAACATCTCATCATTTTATTTCTGATTTGCAGCTTTTTAGATACGAATGATGATGTGAAATTTTCTAAATTGTGATTTTTTTTTCAGTTTGGGTTTTGCACACTTTTGCAAAAGCAATCTAATTGAATTTCCTTGTTCTATGTTTTGCTGAATTACCTTTCTGAGGAAGGAGTTGGAACATAGAATATAGAAAATTACAGTGCAGAACAGGTCCTTCAGCCCACAATGTTGAGCCGAGGATTATTCCGAATCTAAAATAAAATAACCTAAACTATGCAACCCTCTATTCACTCCTGTCCATGTGCATGTCCAGCAGTCGCTTAAATGTCCCTAATGACTCTGCTTAAACCACCACCGCTGGCAGCGCATTCCATGAATCCACAACTCTGCGTAAAGAACCTACCTCTGACATCCCCTTTATAACTTCCTCCTAATATATTAAAACTATGACCCCTCGTGCCAGTCAATCCTGCCCTGGGGAAAAGTCTCTGGCTATTGACTCTACCAATGCCTCTCATTACCTTGTACACCTCAATCAGTTCACTTCTCTTCCTCCTTTTCTCTAGAGAGAAAAGTCCGAGCTTAGTCAAACTTTCTTCGTAAGACAAACTCTCTAGTCCAGGCAACATCCTGGTAAACCTTCTTTGCACCCTCTCCAAAGCCTCTGTATTTTTCCTATCATAGGGTGACCAGAACTGGACACAATATTCCAAATGTGGTCTCACCAGGGAATTGTAGAGTTGCAGCAAAATCTCACAGGTCTTAAAAACTCAATTCCCCCGTTAATGAAAGCCAAAGCACCATATGCTTTCCTAACAATCTAATCCACTTGGGTGGCAACTTTGAGGGATCTATGCACGTTAGCACCAAGATCCTTCTGTTCCTTCACACTGCCAAGCAGCCTGTCTTTAATCCTATCTTCAGCATTCGAGTTCAACCTTCCAAAGTGCATCACTTCGCATTATCTAGGTTGAACTCCTTCTGACATTTCTCAGCCCAGCTCTGCATTCTGTCTATGTCATGCTGCAGCCTGCAATAGCCCTCGATTCTATCAACGGCACTTCCTTTGTGTCATCGGCAAATTTACTAACCCACCCCTCAACCTCCTCATCCAAGTCATTTATAAAAACTACAAAGAGCAGAGGCCCAAGAATAGAGCCCTGAAAACACCATTCCGCACTCACCTCCAGATAGAATACTTTCCATCTACAACCACTCTCTGCCTTCTGTCAGCCAATCAATTCTGAATCCAGATAGCCAAATCTCCCTATATCCCATATCTTCTGATTTTATGAATGAACCTACCATGGGGAACCTTATCAAGTGCTTTGCTGAAGTCCATATACACCACATTCACTGCTCAACCTTCATCGACCTGTCTTGTCACCTCCTCAAAGAACTCTATTGATTTGTGAGGCATGACTTGCCCCTTACAAAGTTATGCTGATTACTTTTAATCATGCTATGCTTTTCCAAATAGTCATAAATCTTATCCTTCAGAATTCTTTCCAAAACCTTGCTGACCACAGACGTAAGACTGACTGGTCTGTAATTGCCAGGGATTTCCCTATTCCCCTTCAATTGGCCTCCCTCCAATCCTTCGGTAAAACTCTCATGGAGAATGATGATGCAACAATCTTCACTAGCTGCTTAGCAACCTCCTTTCTCACTTCTCAGAGCAACCTAAGTTAAATCTGACTCGGCCCTGGGGACCTATCAAACTTAATGTTTGCCAGATATTCCAGCACATCAACTTCATCAGTCTTGATCTGTTCAAGCCTGTTTCCCAGCTCCTCAAAGTTCTCATTCACAACAAGGTTCCTTTTCTTAGTGAAAACTGAAGCAAAAAACTCAATTAGGGCTTCCCCTATCTGCTCAGACTCCATGCACAAGTTCCCTATGTTATTCCTGACCGGCCCTGTGAGTAATGGAGGGAAAGAACATGTGCAAAAGACATAAACACCTGAAATTGGAGAAGGGGTGTAGCACTGCTGCAGGGATTGTGGTGAAGAATTGGTGCATTGAGTGTTTTGATGGGGGCCTGAAGCAAGTTCTTTTAGATTCTTAGCAAATCCATGTTCTCCATTTCATTTACAGGAAATCTGTCTTCTTTAACTGGGCATAAGATTTTGTAGTGGACTGAACTTCCATCCCTTTCTCCAATTATTGGTAGTGGATTGGAAGCTCCTTTCCTTGGTTAATCAGATCCTGTTTATTAGGTTCAAAGCTTAAAATCCTTGGTATATCGAAGAAAGAACCATTTATATTGTGTTATTCAAGAGTTAAGGGCATATCAAAGCTTTTTAATGTACCTTTTTAATGGTATAGTTACTGATGTGATGTTTGGAAAATTTGATAGGGTTCTTGGAGGCAAAGTGGCCGAGTTGATCAAAATTCTTAAAGTTATGGCTCAGCCCAGAAGCAACTAAATAATGAATTGTAGGAATTGAATGATTTCTTTCTTTCAAGTTGAGCTGCATTCTCTGCCTCCACTGAGGCAAATGGAATTTCAAGTGACACCTCCTGCTCCAGATTTAGTCTCTAGTTGTCCCTTTTATTCCATCACTATGAAGCACAACCCAAAGTTCAGATGATTTCACTGACTGTTGTCACACACAAAATGTCCATGCCGTCATAATGCTTGTGATCGGTACGTCATGGATGGAACAAAGTGTATTAATTCTTACCCTTGAAGTGCATAATTCAATGAAATAATTTAGCAGCAAGCTTTTCACAGAAGCATAGAATTGTTAGGGCACAGAACTAAGCTATTCAGTCCATCAGTTCTATTACCTTGTTCCAATTTCCTGACATTTCCCCAGGACTTTGCAGACAATTCCTTTCCAGGCAATCATCCAGTGCTTTCTTGAATGACGCTAATGCCTTTTGTTAGCTTATAAAATAACAAATCATAAATTTACCACAAAATAAACTCAACATTATTCACTAGTTCACACACACAAAGGTTGAATGCAGATAAAAGTATTGCTGTTAGATTACATTTAATCCAACTTGAATTATGACCTATGTCGTCTTATGTAGCCATTCAATTTGTTTCTTGATGATTTACTGTTGCTATAATGGTTTTCAAAAGCAACAAGTTTAAGGCAATTTGTGAGGTTCTATTGAGATAATGCTGCTCCTTTAATAAGGTCCTGGTGTCCTTGGACTTTTAGTTAGAGAAGTTGTAAAAGACACAAACTCCAAAAAGTTTGGGCTTGGATGGGGGTTAGGGCCAGTTTGATTATACCTAATGGATACTGCCCAAAAGGTTTTTACATTTTAAAAGAAACACTTGTACAATGAAAGGGGAGTGGCCAGTTCTCCCATCTTAGCTTTTCTCTGGTTTGGTTTGGTCTGGCTATTCACTGAAAGCAGTCGGACAGGTTTTGTGAAGCTGCTGGATCCAAAGAAGCTGGTCCATGCTGATCCTTTCTCTTTGACCTCTCTTCTGTAAGACTCTGTGTTTTATTTTACATTTTTTTTCCAAGGGTTGTTTATGGGAATTCTTGCAAGCATTTGGAACAGCATCATTACGTTGGGATGATCTGTTGAGTTTTATGTTAGGTTAAGGTATTCAGTATTCTGTTCTCTTTTGCTTGTGTTTCAGTCGGTAATCTTGTAAATAAATTCTGTTTTGTTTAAAACTGAGTGGTTTGACCAGCTGTATCCCGCATGGAATATCCGTGATACACCTGCTTAAAACAACCAGTAAAGTTAGGGTCTGGGCTACTTTCTTGAAATGTTTTGAAGGAGGCTAACCTGGTCCATAACACCATGTAGTCAAATAACTTTCAAGTTGGTTTCCAGGTGAACTTTGAAGCTTGTGGCTAGTGTCAAAGTCTGGGTCTCAGCCTAGCTAATGACTGAAGATTCTGGTGGCTCTTTTGGGCCTTGATATAATTCAGGTTGAGTCCATGAAACAATTTTGATCATATGCCTGCTTGGATAATACTCCTGAGGTCTACAGAGTCTATTTTAGATGGGGAAGACCATGGTGAAACAATGGAAAATTAATAGCAGCAATTGAGATTTGATCTTCACTTTAGTCCATATAATAACATGGAGAGAGGCAGCTTGGAAACTCCTTTGAGTGTTGGTCCATTCTTAAATAATGAGACCTAAAAATAGCAATGAAAGCTCTCACTTATGTCTCTCTTTAATTAGATACTCACCAGAGACTCAATACTGTCTGTATCCCAACTGTCAAATTCACATGGTTTGCAGCAGCCATCTTTATGGCTTCTTTGTGTTCAATTTAAACTTTAAAAAATGACTGCAATTTCATGATGACTTGCCTGCACTGGAGATGACACCATGCTTTATGGATAGCCTAGATCAAGCAAATATTAATTCAGGTCAAGTCCAAGTCTGAGTCAGCATCAGTTCATGGTGTTGGCTTATCAGCAGCAGTAGTTTATTTCTACAAAATGTTTAGGTTCACAGAATTCATCCCCAAACCCTGGTACTAGTCGATATGCTTTTATTATGTGTCATGGTAAATGCATTCAGAAAGGGGCAAGCAGTTTGGTTATCAATTGGTAAATCCTTCTAGAAACAAAAAGAGTGGTGCTGGGAAGGCACAGCCGGTCAGGCAGCACCCGAGGAGGAGGACAGTCGACGTTTCAAGCATAAGCTCTTCATCAGTCATTCCTGATGAAGGGCTTATGCTTGAAGCATCGACTGTCCTTGTCCTCAGATGCTGCCTGACCAGCTGTGCTTTTCCAGCACTACATGTTTTGACTCTGATGTCCACCATCTGCAGTCCTCACTTTCCCCTCGATAAATCCTTCCAGCACTCTTATGTGATGCGATAAAAGCTGAAGAGTTTCCTGCTCAGTTAGAACCATGTGGTAAATGCAGTATAACAGCCACCACATTTTAAGAGACTCCATCAGAGACTCTTGCCGTAAATCATACTCCATGGCAAAGGTCAGAAGAATAAGATATATATGTTGAGATTCAGCAAGCATTCACATATCATAATCATTATTTCCTCGATTATTAGAAATTAACAAACAATTCCTGAAGAAGGGCTTATGCCCGAAATGTCGATTCTCCTGCTCCTTGGATGCTGCCTGACCTGCTGCGCTTTTCCAGCAACACATTTTTCAGCTCTGATCTCCAGCATCTGCAGTCCTCACTTAGGTCAATTACTTAGGTCAAACAGAAACATAAATTGCTGAAACATCTCAGCAGGTCTGACAGCATCTGTGGAGTGAAATCAGAGTTAAGATTTTGAGTCTTCAGAACCCAGAATTTAAGCCATCTTGTTTCTTTTTATGCCTCAGTATAACTTGGAGTTTTCATTTTGTTTTACATCTCAGTTTTCTTTTTGTTGACTTAAGCTTTCAGTACTCTCATCCCTAAGCAAAATATAATGACCTCAAAGTGTGCTTCTTCTTTTCAATGATCATATTTGCTACACTGAGCAATGATATAAGGGGGACATGGAATCCAGACACAATGATTGAGTTACTATGGAAACTAACAGACCCAAAGTTGAATGGTGAGACAAAAGCAAAAATACATATAATAAGTTTCTGATCCGTCACTATATCATATCCCCTGCAGGATAAATTAAATGAGTTCTATTCTCATTTCATACAAGGGAGAAAAATAATAAAAGTTATGTTCATTCCTCTGGCCTTGGGTTAATTAGCTTTGTTGGTTCTAACCAGGTCCCTATAAGTGCTGGACAATGTTATGTTAATGTGTGTGCATGTGTTTTTCAGTGATAGGTTTGAAAGAACAACATCCAACAGATTAACCTGATAATCTGGTTTCCAGAAAAGTTAAGTTCTGGTAAATGTTGTGGCCCACATAGATTATGATGTCTCTGCATCTCTTTTGGACATGCATTTCTAAGTTTTTGAGATACAGTAATAAACAGAGTCTTTTTCCTTCTTTATATTGGCATAGCATTGCTGACATTGGTTCAGATTCCTTTTGGGGAAGTATGCTCAGTCCTGATACTGACTTCCCAAAGATAACAAAACAAAGCAGATAACATACCTATGTACCACAAAGGACCATATGATCAGTTTAAGATGACAATGGGAAAATAAGAATGGGGTCTGGGTCTTTCTTGTTTCAAAGTGATAGTTAATCCACTCTGAATTTTTTGTTTGTCTGTTGTTTCAAATTGTGGCATGACTGAACCCTGGGCAATGTTTCTCAATTTGTTACAAATCCAAACTGAATGCCCCAAATCGAAATTGCTATGACATAATGTGGACTTTGCCAGACACTCACTGAATTTACATCCACAGTTTTTTTTATGTCTACAGCAGTCCCCTTTTTTCCAAAAAAAGGACATGTTTTAGAATTAAAAGTAAAACACATTAATAAATACTTGGAGATTCTAATCTGTTGTCGAACCAATTTGTGCCCTGCGAAACTTGACTTTCTGTTGACATGTTATGGTGCTACTTCTTTGGTTTCTATTTTTATTTCCTCAGTCCACACAGAAACTGCATGAGTAAAATATCATGCTGTAATTACCCCATCTCACAGTGGAATATCAGTTTAATATGATGCTTCTCCTCAAACTAAATTGCAAAGAGTTCCTGTACTATAAATAACACTGCTCCAAACATTGTCAGTAGCTCAGCTATTTAATAATAAATAGCAGAATAAAATAAAAGTATTGAATAAAAAAAGAACAAAATATGCAAATAAGTCAGCAATGGGAATGAGAAAATGCATCATGCCCCTCGCTCTCCATTAGTTTCATCCAGCTGGGTTTGCATATTAATTACCCATTGAATTGGCTATGAAAAGTTAACTCTAGTAATTAAAGGACTCCAAAAAATAAAACTGGTCAATTTGAGATCAAAGACTCTAACTGAAATGTTTTAAAAGCTTTTGAATTTCTTAAAAATTTCCAAGACAACATGGTGCACCAATGTAATTAGCAAATGGCTGTTGTTATTATTAGGGGGTAATTTTCAGATAGTTTACATTGGTTTACTGTAAATTGAGGCTGTGATTTACAATGTGTACTTTTGCTAAATGGTTAACCTATTTTCAGATGTACCTATCAAACTTTAGCAAGTTATCACTCTTAAATGTGTCAAAGAAACATTTTAAAACTCGATTCAATTATTCACCAATACCTTGCTTAACTGGACTGGCAGGTGATGTGGAGGTGCCCGATGTTGGATAGGGTGGACAAGGTCAGAAGTCACACGACACCAGGTTATAGTCAACAGGTTCAATAGAAACAACAAGCGTTCTCAGCGCTGCTCCTTCATCAGTACTCCGGAAGCTTGTGATTTGAAATAAACCTGTCGTATGATTTCTGACCTTGGACTGACAAATGGCAGATTTTCCTGTCAATGAATTAGATCAGTTAAAGTAAAACTTATCGAAACCTAGTACCATTTTCAATATAATTTGTTTCAAATCACTGAATATGCCCACGTAGGAAGCCCCACACCATGATGTTCCTAACTTCCAAGTTAACTTTGCACTATTACCTAATATTTCAGAGTCATCAAGTCATGCAGCACAAAAGAGGCCCTTCAGCCAATAAGTCTATCTGCACTAGTCCCAATTTCCAGCACTTGGCCCATAGCCTTGAATGTTATGACATTACGAGTGCTCATCCAGGTATTTTGTAACAGTTGTGAGGTTTCCTGTCTCTGCTCCCCTCCCAGATTTCCACTATCATTTGGGTTTTTCTTAAAATCTCTTCTTAATCTCCTGTCATTCACTTTAAAATTATTTCTCGTTGCTACTGGCCCTTCAGCAAAAGCAATAGCTAATTTCTATCCATACTGTCCAGGCCTCTCATGATCTTATACACCTCAATCAAATTCCCCACCAGCCGTCTCTGCTCTAAAGCAAACGACCCAAGCCTATCCACTCTCTTCATAGTTAAAGTACTCCAACTCAGGCAGCATCCCGGTGAATCTCCTCTGCACAGCCTCCAGTGCAATCTCATCCTTCCTACAGTTTGACAACCACTGCTGCAAACAATCATTCAGCTGTGACCTAACCAAGGTTTTGAGCAGTTCCAAAATACTCTGTCTTCTCTTATAATCTGTGCACTAACTGTTAGAGACAAGTGCCCCATCTGCCTTCCTATCCACAAATCAACTGGTCCTGTCTTTTCCACTTTTGTCACTCTGTTTCCTGCGGGCAGTCCGTGCCTTCCTACCTTACGGTAAAATGCAGGTGAATTTAGTTCTCCCCCTTTATCACTACCAAGCCATATCCCTAATCATACAAAGGATCACCACAATGTGGAAGAAGGCCATTCAGCCCACCGGATTCACACTGACCCTCTGAAGAGCACCACACCCAGCTCCAACCATATTCCTGTAACCTTATATTTCCCACGGCTAACTGCACATCTTTGGACTCTATAGACAATTTAGCATGGCCAATCCACCCAACCTGTACTGTACTATGGAAGGAAACCGGATCACCTGAGGAAACCCATACAGATATGGGGAGAGCATGAAAACTCCACACAGTCAGACACCTGAGGCTGGAATTGAACCTGGGTCACTGGCGCTGTGAGGCAGCAGTGCTAACCACTAAGCAACCATGCCACCTTGCCCACTTCTGCCTGAATCCTGGAGTCCTGATTGAAAAGCAGACTTGAAGTTCTGGGTGGCTGTTTTTACACACTAAGGCCTGGTTTACACCTGTACGGTTTGGAACAGGATCTGTATCGAGATGGGGACCATTTCTCTTGTATTTTGTGGAATCTAATACAAAACTGCAAAATAGAATGACAGCCCAACCTTAATCTTCTTTGCTGCAAATCTAGTTCAGAAATGCTATAAATATATCCGCTGATGCTGGGAAAGTCACAGCTCAACATTTCCACTGAACTGTAAGAACCAGAAAATGTAACTTTTAAAAACGATTTTCTTATTGATTTGGTACGACACATCTCAATATATTTTTACACATGTAGGATGCTGCAGGGAATCTTCAGTATTTCTGTTGGGTTGGAAATCAAGGTCTGAAACCCATTTACTGTATAGAGACGAGACATCCTCCTGGCTGTGAAAAGGCAGCTGTTTGCATTATATATTTAGAAAGTGATTTTATATATTGTAAATACTCTTGCTGGTAATCTAATGAACCTGATATTAGCTACATAGATCATTGGTTTGAAATGTGATTATCTTTTATGTCCAGACTCTATATGCATTTTGTTTATTATTATTTTCAAAAGCACTGGTTCAGTTGGTGACAACAGAATATCTAGCTTCAAATGCGATTGCTCAGCGCAGTGTTTCCCTCAACACATACTGTATGCTGAATAGAAATTATTTAACAGCTCAAATAATCGAATTGGATTGTCGATATCTGTGTGGATTCTAATTAGCCAAAGAATTTGCCTGTTACTAGGTTACTTGCAGTTTGGGTTCTGCACCTAAGCACTTTTCCGAAGTCCTGAGTTGTCTGCAAGTATCCACACAAGATGCCACATGCAGCAGTTGCACTTACTGGATGCAGACACTGGCAGAATCTTACAGGGTTAGAGCAACGTGGGATGTGGCAGGATTTGTGGCAGAATGTGATAAGATGTCTAGAGAGGTCCATTCTGAAGTAAGAGTTATTTTGGTCCATCAGCAGGTGTAGGGTACTCTCAATATTGCTGCATGTGGTGCACATCTTCCCTATTCCCCGAACCAGCCCATTGCAGTCACCCGAACTATCTTCCACTTCACCTCGAGGTCAAAGATGGACTGTGTCTGCAGGGACACCATGTACAAAGCTTGGGATGAGAGGTGTAAGAACATATCCAATGCCACCCTCATCCTGATGGCCATCTCCATGTGGGGCTGCATCAAGCTGTACATAGATCCTAGATACGCAAACACCAATTATCACTACATACTGAGTTCTACCTGTCCCTGGTGTTACAAAGGATGGGTCTAGCCTCATTGTTGTGGAATGCTGTAAGTAGTTGGAGCATTCCCTATCATCTGTCCCTCGTGGAAAAATCTATACAGGAAAACACCTTTGACCATAATCGGCATGTGGTGCCCTTGAGACCCTGTGGGAAAAAAAGGAGATGGATCCTGTTGTGTGGTTCCCTGAGCAGACTGTCAAAGTAATTTGGCAGAATGCTTCATTGCCAAAACTTTTCAACAAGCACAAAGATATCATTTGGCTAATGGAGAGAAGGGCACTGCCCATTTGATGCTTCATGAATGCCCAGTCTCTGTGTGCCCCCACATGCTGCCCTCAAAGCTACTGCACTGGTAATGAGATGGATTGTGCCTTTGCAAAGGAAGTCTGGAGAGCGATGCAGTGGTTTATGTCTCAAGGTACATCCTGAGCAGTTCCGAGATGGAGGGTTCTGTGCTCTATGGCCTGTTCGCTGGGATGCACACCGAGACAAACATAGATGGCACGGGGCAACACAACCTCAGGCAACTGTCTGTGTGGAGTTTACACATCCTCCCCATGCCTGCATAGGTTTCCTCTGGGTGCTCTGGTTTCCTCCCACAGTCCAAAGATGTGCCGGTCAGATGAATTGGCCATGCGAAATTGCCCATAGTCTTCAAGGATATGTAGGTTCCATGCATTGGTACAGGGTAAATGGGGTAATATGGTAGGAAAATGGATCTGTGTGGCTTACTCTTCGGAGGGTCAGTGTGGACTTTTTGGGCCAAATGGCCTGTTTCTGCACTGTAGGAATTATATTCTATGTCTATGTCTGTCACTGTACCTGGAGGACCATCAATTTGATGAAAGACACTATTTAGTTTGGTAGAAACTTGTCGGTCTCCCAGAACAAGGAGTTGACCCTGACCGAGTGTTGCAGACTGGCACATTCCAAGGTCCAGGGCTACATGCTGAGGGGTGTACTGAAGCTTGGGGCAGCTGCTGCCAAGGCGCAGTGGGGAAAGACCATCCATTGTCTAAGGTCTTTCTGCCAAGGTACAATGGCAGCTTCCAGACTCTCTCCTTGCCTCAGATGTAAATTTATGTAAATAGTGTCCTGCATAAGGAAGAAATAGCTTTGGCCTTTGTAACTGCAGGAAACGTCAGATCCAAGTTTTGTTCTTGATCATGATATGCCAAGACTGTTTCGATCTGCTCAGGTACCTGTGTATGTACAAAAAGGCGTTTTTTACAAATAAAGTATATTTTTGCATTAAAAAAACTTGGTTCATCTTTTATGCTTTTCACAAGCAGCATGGCGAGATTCTCACCACAACGAAGTGGATTGCCAATTACAGGGGATAATTGCTTGTTAAATGTCTTGTTGATGGCACAACTCACCTTATTAATATTCAGCTTTCAATCTAATGAAATGCGCCAAATGAGTTAAACATCCAAGAAAATGGGACATGGCAACCAAAGCTCACAGACAGATTCAGCTCGGCACATGCTCTGAGTGGCCTCCATGTTGCGCACAGCCAAAGTTCATCTCAAGACACAATCCAAGGGCACTAGCTGCAAACTTCCCAGACACTGACAACCGGCCTATGCCAACACCTGGTGACCATTATGACACCTCTCCAACACATTTACTCAGGAAGTTCAGACGTGCATTGTAGGGCGCATAAGCAAAAGGCATTGAAAGACTGCGGCAGGGGCTCTCTGTGTGCAACCAGCCCAAGGGTTGAATCAGCCTGCATCTAAGAGTTGCTCATTTGCTCTCTTCGCACCTGCTCACATAGCACCAGGCTGCTTTCAATGTCCATGGCTTGTATTGTTGGCTCCTCAGACAGAGCCACAAAGACTCTCAGTATTGATGTAACAGCCTGCTTTGTTCGCACAAGCATACACACAGGCTATTTGCTGGCCTGGGGTGGGTTGTGACATCCTGATGTATGGCACACCGAGACACCATCTACAGTATATGTCAGCTTCCCATATGGCCAACATACTGTACATTCAATCAATCAAGTCAGAAATTGGTGGGGGCTGGTCCTAAGTCCACTCAGAGAGGGCCAGCTTTAGTCAGGGGATCCCAGTACTGTCAGCTGCTGGCACAGTCTACTCACAGTCTAGGCACCCAGATATGGTCAGTCATCTACTTGAGATCTGTCCCTGCACAATGTGGGTATTGGGCCTTGGTCAGCCCTATAGGGCAGCACTAGCTGTTAGGGGAATCATATATCATCCGTCAGGGAGCTGCAAATACAGCAGTCAGAGGTCTGGTAGGTCATGTCTAGGGCTACTCACTGAAGTTGGTCAGAATTCTGAGCAAATATAGTCCTGAGATCCATCTGTCGATCATTCGGGGAGTTCAAGGAAGATGTGTTTTGGGACAACAGAGGAATCAATGCAAAACAGGATGAGAGATTCAAGGTTGGGGAGAGTGTAATAGAGACATTTTCAGAGATGGGGCAGGCAATCTTAATGGAGGCATGCAGAAGAGCTTTGTAGGGCATGGCAGACTACTGGAGAAGGGGTTACAGCAATGACCATCACCATACACTCTACAAGAAGAGCCCTGGGGAGCAAAGTCGGCATCAGTAAGCTATAACGCTGGAGTTCCAGTGTCGGCAGGATGGTGGAGACAGGGATAATGGAGGGGATAGGTTATAATGCTGTCAGAGTGGTGCAGGGTAAAAGGGCATATCAATTCTATGAGGGGGTACCAGGCAGAGCCTTGGGGTTCCAATATCCAAAATAAGCTGCATTCCCTGCCATCGCTTTGTCCAGGCACTAACTGCTGTTGGAAAATAGCTGTGACAATGCCCAGAGTAGGGGCAATAAGTGTCCTTTTGATGGGTGAAAGCATGGGTCCACATTTGCTGGATGCTGGCACATTAAAAGAACAAGCACACGAAGCAGCAGTTTGCTAACTAATTGAAACCAGAGGTGGCAATCATTTTATCACCCGTTTGGAATGCGTATCATGTAATGGTGCTCAGGGATCAAGTGCAGTTCAAAGGTGATTTATCACATGCCATTGGTGCTTGCAAATTGAACTTGGGCATCTCAGTGACTTTGAAGTTAGCAGTAATGACATTACAAAAGGCAAATTTTTTTTTGGACGGAGAATTATTGCTGGTCCAGCTGCCAAGGGTGCATTTGGAGCCACACAACATGGCTTCATCATCTGTCATGTAAGTGTAATGGTGGTCTGTGTGAAGTGCAGAGAGAAAGTGATGTGCGTCTGGTGTTGCATCACTGCCAGCACTTCCTTCTCAACGACATTGGGTGGTCACTCAGCCAGTGCAGCACAAACTTTCATGAAGTGAATGCATGTGTGTGGGCTGCAGGGGAAGCCCAAAGGTTTTCACCCCAGCTTTCCTGGAGATGAGCAAAGTGTTATATTAATGCAGGCTCTGATTGTACCAGGACACTGGGCAGAACCTTTCCAGCTGGTGAGGTAAGACCTGAGAGCTGCAGAAGTAGGAGGCTATTCTCTCACAGTGTCCACGAAACTGACAGCCACTCTAAACTTCCATGTGACTGACCCTAACTCTAAGCCTTCTAGGGAGAAATGGATGACCTGTGAGGGATATCTGAGCTGTGCACACACAAATGTATCAGAATAGTGACCAATGCCATCTGTGTGGGATTGCACAGGTTCATTTTGTCTGCCCAGAATGAGGTCAGTGCTGCAGCCATGGGGCAGTCGGATTCAGGATAGTAGCTGGCTTCCCCAAGCTGAAGGGTGTGATCAACTGTACACTCATGGCACTGAATGCGTGACACCATCTCTGAGTCACTGTTTCACTGATCCCAATGCCCACCATAGTCCCACATCTTGTCATTGTTCAGAAAGGAAACATCACATCAGACAAAGAGAAACATGAGTTATTAAATTATGGAGCAGCCCACTTTAAAGTCAGTGGTAGTACCAATTAAGTTTTTTGATTGGGGGTGAAGGAAGATAGAAAGAAAATCCACCTGTAAAATTTACCCCCAGTAAAGTAATACATGATAAAGGAATCATATGTTATGCAGTCAATTGTTGACAGTGGAAAATTGGTTGCTTTATTTTATTATTCATTGTAGCTGAACATTATTTAAATGAAGAAGGACTGTGGAAAGCTATGGAACAGACAGATTTGGGAATTCTCGTCCATAAATCACAAAAAGCTCACATTCAAGTTCAGTGGCAATAGGGAAGGCAAATGGAATGCTGACCTTTATTTCAAAAGGAATGGCATGTCAAAGTAGGGAGGTTTTGCTGAAACTATACAAGACATTCGTGAGACCATAGCTTTGTGAACAGCTTTGGGTCCCTTATTTAAGGAAAGATATACTGACATTGCAGGCAGTCCAGAAAAGGTTCACTAAGCTGATACCAGGTATGGAAAGACTCTCTTATGAGGAGACATTGAGTAGATTTGGTCAATATTCACTAGAATATAGAAGGGTGAGAGAGTACCTTACTGTAACATATAAGATTCTTAGGAGATTAGATAAGGTAGAAGCAGAAATGTTGTTTTCCCTTGTGGGAGAGTCTAAGACCAAAAGAAATAATCTTAGAATAAAGGGTTGTTTGTTTAAGACAGAGAAGAGGAAGAATTTACTCTCTCTAATAGTAGTGAATCTGTTGAATTCTTTACCACAGAGGGCTATCAAGGCTAGGTCATTAAGTATATTCAAGGCTGATATTAACCGATTTTTAAATCAGGAAGGGAATCAAAGGGTATGGAGAAAAAGCAGGAAAGTGGATTTGAGGATTATCAAATCTGCTATGATCCCACTGAATGATGAGCAGATTTTCTGGGTTGAATAATCTACATTGGTTCTTACGTCTTATGAACTTTTGAGTCACACAAGGTGGGGGGGGGCAGGGTTGAAGAACTAGCAGTGGTCTCACCCCTAATCTTCTTATCCTTCAGTTGATTGGAAGTGAATTAAATGATTATGACCTATAGATCTATAGTTCTAAATTGTATCATGATTTTGTAGATTGATAAATACCAAAAGATAGATGATCTCTGGTTTATATTTTAATGCCTGAAAGATTGCAGAAACCTACAGCAGTTTATGGTTGCTCGGATTTCAGACATCAACATGAAAATTTTAAATTATTTCAATGGGCAAGCCCTCTGTTACAGATCAGGAATCAAATACATCATGAAGCTGACCTACTTGCCTAGACATGGGTTCAGTCAATGACTACCATATAGAGAGGGCACGCCATTACTGTTACCAAACCACTCCACCATTCTTGAACTTCTCCAACAACCATGTTGTGGTTTTATTGTGTTGCTCATTATTTAATTATTTTAAAGAGTTGGTAAGCAAACAGACTCTCACTTATTTACCCTTTGTCGCAGGCTTCTGCTTCTCTTAAGCTTGGAGACATCTGATTGTTCTTTTGGCTTTGAAAGTTCGCCTTTCACCATCGCTGTGCCAGTCAATAGATACCTCCATGAAAATCCCATCTCAATGGTTCATTCCCACCACCATAACCAGGCTTTGGATGACAACTCGGACAAAATCTCAAAGTCTCTTCCCCATCAAAAATTTAGCCATAAAAGTCAGTTCTGCATAATCCACCTTGTTCTTTCTATTAAATCATGCAAGAGATATTCCTCAAAATGACGTTGGATAGTGGCAGCAGGGCAGTGTGTGTATTGTTACAAATTCAGGTTTATGCTGAGCTATTCATTTGTCTCTATTGATCTGTGTTGACATAATGTTGCAATCAGAAAAATTAAAGCAGATAATTAGTTTATCAACTCTCTACAGTTAAAGCCAGAACAAATAGTGTTGGGAACAACCAAGATTCATTTGCCAACGAACATTCGGACAACTTCCTGTGTTAGGTGGGCAAAGTGATTTGATTCTCTATTTTTTCTTAAACCTGAACTGCCATTTTGCAACCAGTAGTTGGAGAGCATAACTCTAAAATCAAATTAGCTTCTTTATCACCCTTCAAGGCACAAATTAACCAGACAATTACTGAACGTCCAGTATTTTCATCCTAGATCAGTGCTTCCCAAACTATTTTCCAATGTGATCCTATTTTGCCACTTGAAAATTAATGGGACCTCAGATGCTGAAAGAAAAAAGCCCAATAAAGCGCATTGCAATATTATGTACTTAATTATTAAAATCTATCTATTATAGATCAACTTATAATGCATGATGTAAATATGGAAATCAGTGAAAATGGTCTTGTTTTTATGCACTCATGTAGGTTTCAGACAAGCTTTTTGCATTCCCTGGCACCAGGTAACCCAGTGATTCTCCTCATTCACATAGTCACAGGTAAGACAGCCAACGCCCACCAGTAGGGGAATATGGTAGCAGTTATTATCACTTAATAATTTTGTGTTTTCCTCACATATTTTTCAGTTCAAACTTGCTATTCTTGTAAAGGTCACTCCATTACATGTCACTACAATAAACTACTGTTAGGAGGAAGTCTATATAATTGTTTCTGTCCCCTTTCATATTAAACCCTGATAACTAGGAAGGAGACTCCACCATCATCTACTACACTGACCCCTACACATCCTCTGTCATCACCAATACTCACCAATATGAGAACTGACGCCTTCCCTGACTCTTAAGGTAAAGGATTTAACTCATTAAGCCTATTTTACTATACCATAACCCTGGAAATGGAAGCCTGCACTGACTTAGTAATCGATGAGCATTCCAACATTGCCATTGAACCTCAGTACACTTCCCACCCCTCGCCCTCAGATAAATTCCAGCCACGATCTTTTCATAATTCCCTCAAACACAGAGATTACAGACTATATCCATCACTATGGACAGGCCTTTGCTCACCTCTGAGACCCTGCATCTATCAACCTGACCCTCCCATAATCAATAACAATTGCACTGTACAATAGCTAACCCCCACCCCCCACCCCCAACACGACTATCCAATTCTTACCTGTGACTCTGGAAGTTCCAAGCATTCACTGTGACTAGTCCCTCAATTCAAACCCTAAGGCCACGCCATGGGCAACAATGATCTAATCCTGCAGGACAATCTTTATCCAACCATTCCAGCCTGAAAATCCCTTTGCCTACTGTAGTGATTGAAAGCAAGTGGACCTCGATGATGATGAGGTTCTTGATTGGGGTGTTAACCTGGTCCAATCAGGCTGCCCTGGCTGACCAATATAACCAGGAGATTAAAAATAAGCACTACCGCAGTTAAACAGGAGTAAAAAAAAAACCAGGAGATTAGAATCTCCTCGGGTCAGGGGCTGACTCCAAGCTGGCTGGCCACAGCCACTGCATTGCGGGGAAAGTTCTCTTGACCTGAGACATTGCCTTCCTTTCAAAAAAAGAAAAAAGAATGAAAAAATAAACAAAAACCAGAAGATTAGAATCGCCTCAATTGAGGATTGTCTCTGAGCTGGCTGGCCAAAGCCAGTGTACTGTATACAAGTAAATCAAGGGTGACTTGGTGAAGGGACATCATTCTCTGTTCAGTTATTTCAGCTACTGCGTAATGTGACCACATGATAGGTCCTATAGACTGCCGTACATTCCTGAACCACCCTCTTATGCCTTCATCCTAACTTCGGATTGTCTCTGTCCCTTGCATCTATCCCTACCTCAGACATCCTTCCTCTGTGCCTCCCTCCTCCTTCCTTGCCTCAGTCTGTTCTGTCCTGATACATTTTGTTTCCTGCCACTTGATCTCAACAAGGCCTGTTGCAGATCAATCAATGCTCCCACAGAGGAGAAAGCAACTGTTGTCCGTTCAACTCCAGCAAGTGCAATACCTTGTTAAGGGAGTTCTTGTGGCACAGTAGTAGTGTCCATGCCTCTCAGTCAGGAGGTCTGGACTCAAATCCTACCTGTTCTTGATACATATGTAATAACATTGCTGTACAATTTGTTCAGAAAATTGCGACAATATCATGTACAGCTCTCACATGAGTCATAATTCTAAACGGACATATTTCTTTGTATGGGGAATGTTTATTTCTGGTAACATTACCTTTTAATGAGTATGTATGACCTGCTAAAGTGTAGAAAAGGACTTTCCAATGCTTGCCACCAAGAAGCTTGACTGACCATCAAACCTTTAGGAAATTATTGTTTCATCCCATTCTCAGGAAGCTGATTTTCAGCCTCCTCTCACAATTAAGCTTCCTCGCCCATCAAACTTCCCACTCTTGGGAAAAGATTCCACTCAATGCTTTTCATTTGTTAATGCGTCTCGCTATCAATAATTCTGCACCAGTTTCAAATAGCCCAAATAGCCCAAGGAACAGGCACGGTGGCACAGTGGTTAGCACTGCTGCCTCACAGCGCCGGAGACCCGGGTTAAATTCCCGCCTCAGGCGACTGACTGTGTGGAGTTTGCACGTTCTCCCCGTGTCTGCGTGGGTTTCCTCCGGGTGCTCCGGTTTCCTCCCACAGTCCAAAAATGTGCAGGTCAGGTGAATTGGCTATGCTAAATTGCCCGTAGTGTTAGGTAAGGGGTAGATCTAGATGTAGATGTAGGGGTATGCGTGGGTTACGCTTCGGCGGGGCGGTGTGGACTTGTTGGGCCGAAGGGCCTGTTTCCACACTGTAAGTAATCTAATCTAATCTAAACTCTCAGAATTCCTGGACTACTGAGTCATTTACTCATGATTTCTTGAGATGGTCTTGTGTAATGGAAAGCTGTAGGGATCAAGCTGCCGAGCTGAGATAAGGTCCATGAGAAAGTTGCAATGGGGGGAGTATTGGGTGGAGGGGGAGAAAATCAGTGACTCATGGGTCAAAATTGTTGTTCATGTGTTGGCATTGGGCAGGACTCTCCTCAATGACTTGGTTGGAGAAAAAGAGAGAGTGACTAAGAGACGAATGGGGCCAGAGACCAGAGACTGCAAAGGGCCTTGGTGTGGGTCAAATTAGTGTAGGAGGGGGGTGCTTGTGACACCACCCTCTCTGATCATTTGGGATCATGATCCATGGTTTGGGAATCGCTGACTTGGATGTCATGCTGATTAACTGAGTGCATACTTTAGTAGTTCCCCAAAAACTAGACTTCCCATTACATCTGGACAATTAAAGAAAACATTAAAAAGAAAATCTGGATTTTCAACCAGTGTCATTTTTTGTGGTGCAACTTATAGTATCTTCACTATTGCATTTTTTTTTCCTGTTTGTGTTATAGTTTTATGAAAATAAAGTGCCAGCGTTGGAAGGTTTGACCTATAGGGAGAAGCTGATTAGGCTGGGCCAATTTTCCCTGGAGCTTCGGAGACTGAGGGGTGATCACATAGAGGTTTATAAAATCATGAGGGACATGGGTAGGGTAAATAACAAAGGTCTTTTCCCCACTTTAGGAGAGTCCAAAACTAGAGCAGATACAAAATAAAAACAGAGGTTGCTGGTAAAGCTCAGTAGGTCTGGCAGCATTTGTGAAGAGGAATCAAAGTTAATGTTACAACTTCCTCAGAACTAAACCTAGAATGTTAACTTTGGTTTCTCTTCACAGATGCTGCCAGATCTGCTGAGCTTTTTCAGCAGCCTCTGTTTTTGTTTCTGATTTATAGCATCTGCAGTTTTTTTCAGTTTTTATTAGAGCAGATAGATTTAAGGTGAGCGGGGAAAGATTTAAAAGTGACCAAAGGAGCAACATTTTCACACAGAGGGTGGTGTGTGTATGGAACAAGCTGCCAGAGGAAGTGGCGGAGGCTGGTACAATAGCAACATTTAAACAGCATCTGGATGGGTATATGAATAGGTTTAGAGGGATGTGGCCAAATGCTGGCAAATGGGATTTGATTAATTTCAGATATGTAGTCGACATGGATGAGTTGGACCGAACAGTTGGCTTCCATGCTGCACAATTATATGGCTTGCCATTTCCAGTCATCACCTTGTCCATTCCTTTGAGGTGAAAAATGTTGCAAATAACACTCACCCTGCCTAATGCATATCATTACTCTCTCATCCAATTTAATCAACTTTCATGTCCTTGACACTTGCATCAGCAAGTGTAATTGATTAGGAAGCAAAATGAAGAGGCAGACTCAGCACTATAGCAGCGACTCACCCAATACGGGCAGAACTGAGCCAGTTAGATTTGTTTTACATCTCTGGGGAGAAAATATTAATCAATTTAGTCTTTTAAAGGATGGACAGATACTTCAACACAAATAATCATCAGCATAAAAAGATGGATTAGTTCACTCCAACTGAAGATTACAGCTTTGATGGGATGAATGGTCTCCTTAGTATCATAATTCCCATGGCAACAGTTCAGCTGCAATGACACTCTAGTGACATTGAATAAGATTATATAATAAATCATTTTCTAATGTTGTTAACATTTGCATTCTGTTTCATCTTCTATCTTCATATCTTGAGCATTGCTATTTTAAGCATATGGTTAAAAAGAAACTCGGAATCTTGATGTATTGAAAAGATCAGAGCTGGTTGCCAATGAGCTGACAAATGTTTTGCCTGTTTTCACAAGTAGGAAGTTGAAATGTGGGCAGTATTTTAAACTGAAAGTCTGCAGTCCAAATTTAAGCACCTGTATTTTTACTGGCAGGGAAACATTTTGCCATTAATTTAAAATCAAACAGTTTAAAATCAAATAAAGTCAGATAAAGCTTCCAGGTACTCAACTTCATGAGAAGGATGGAACTTCCATTTATACCGGACAAGAGATGCCACTGTGGGGATAGTCACTGCAGAGGTGTACATTGCAGTATAGAAATCCCAAAGCAACTGGCTCAGCAAGAATTGCTTGGGACGTTGCAATTTCTTCGGGGTAATTATCTCAGATCTGGAAACTTCCAAACTTTCCCTACCACTGCATTTCAGAATTTCAGGGCATTGCAACTTATTTAGTGCTAGAGTTAACCCAGGAAAAGTTAGAGGATGCAAAACCTACTCAACTCCTCAGCAGCTATCAAAGTGAACATCTGCAATCTAGCCAAATCCGCACTTTCCCAATCCTTAGCCACTCCCAGTTCTTAACACTACCAGACCTGACACCTTTGAAGCCCATAGTTGAAGATCCCTGACTCTGGTGGACCTGACAACCCCTATCCTCTACTCTGCCTACCGACTGAAACCCCACCTGTGCCAATACCAACCAGACCTAAAACAGCTGAAGTCTGCGCCCCACCACCCACCAAAACTGACAGCCACCAATCCTGATCCAAACTCCCACCCCTGGACCCAAAGCAACATCTCACTACAGCCAACCTGATTCCATTGGATCCAATATCTGAAATAGGGCTCAGAGCCTGTAGGCTATGTTGTATTCCATAACTTCAAGCCTATCCAATGCACTTCACAACCTTTTAGACTGGAGCCACAAAGACAAATGTAGGGTGGACAATGTTTTTCTATCAAAATACAAGCTTACAATTTGGTAATGGTAAACATGGAAAGATTTTCATCTGCTAAAATGCTGTAAGCTTAAAAATCAGAATTGTATTTGTTAATTAAAATGCATACCTGTTTTCCACACTTTATAAACCCATGACAACTAGCAGCTAGAAGGACAAGAAATATCACCCCCTGCAAATGCCCCTCCAAGCCACTCACCATCCTAACTTGGAAACATAGTGCTGCTCCATCAGATTTTCTGGGTCCTAGAACACTTTGGATGTGTAGCTATACCAAATAGACTGCTGTGGTTCAAGAAGTTTGTTTATCACCACCATCTCAAGGACAATTAGGTATAAACAATAAACATTGTCCTAACCAGTAATGGCCACATCCAAGAAAGAAAGCTATAATCTTCATTTTAAGTATGTGTTTGCTTGTAAAAGATTTGGGACATCATGTATGAAGTCATAAAATGCGTACATTAATTTTTAGCCATTGTTTTACTGCAAAGAGGTGCAGAAATAAATTCAAGATTCTGAAAACATTTCATATATATGAGCCGACCTATTTCTCAATGTTGCTATTTCATTATTGCACACTCAGCGTCAATTAAATTTTATTTGCAGCAAGTAACCTCAGACAATGAAAAAAGGATTGAATGCCAAGCCAAATGTCTAAGTTTAAATATAATGATTGGGTGTCTCTGATACAGTAGACTGACTCACAAGCAAATAGCTCAATCTGAAGTGAGTGGAGTCACTTTGATGGGTGAAAGTTGATTAACACTGAAGGGGAAAATACGGGTAGCATGAATTTGCAAATGCCAGGTGTATTTTAGCTGTTGACATTTCTTCACACGCATGCAATGCATGTAGATTTAACATGTTGATGAATCAAATGTTTGTCCAAGGCAGGCTGCACCATGACATTGGTGTTAATTGAACTAACATTGTCATCTCAGTGATACAGAAGTTAATAGCAACAGAAATTAGCAAGAAGCGAAAGTTGGTGAAGAGCACTCCATCATTTGTGGAACTTCCAAGGATCCAGTGTGAGCAGGGCAACATCACTGCATCATAGTTCTTGTAAATATGCAATAGAATCTAACAAAAGCAGCGAAGCATAGAATGGTTGAGATGGGTTTGGGTTGGGAAGGTTATGTTGTGCTTGTACAGGACATTGGTTAGATCACTTTTGGAATACACTGTTTTGGACACTATGTGTTGGTCATTCAAGTAAATACAGCATCTCCACCAAGTCAGTATGCATGTTGTGACAAGGGCCATAGTGGAACAGATTATATTTCCTCAGCTTGATGTAGTCAGAGGAGGGAGGACTCCAGACAGTGTGTCCTACTGCATCCTGGCATGTTGTACTCTGCGCAATTGGAGCAGAAAATGAGGCAATGTGACTGACGTTCAGGAGCAGTTATCCAATTAGAAGGATGGGGACATTGAGCTGAAGGAAGTTGTCCTTGTGGATGGCAGAGGTTAGCTGGGCTCTACAAGGCAGTCAGGGCCTGATTCAGATCAGGTTCCAGTAGGTGAAAGCTGGATACAGCAGAGTTGCTTTGCATTGTGGGGTAAACTGCAGTCTCCATTCATTTCCTTTTTGCTCCCTGTCACTGGCTGACAATAAAAGCTCATGTCTGCACTTGTCAGACTGTGCTTGTCTCTATGTGATGTTGGGGCTGAAAATGTGTAGCTGAAAAACGCAGCAGGTCAGGCAGCATCCAAGGAGCAGGAGAATCGACGTTTAAGGGCTCTTGCCTGAAACTTCGATTCTCCTGCTCCTTGGATGCTGCCTGACCTTCTGCGCTTTTCCAGCAACACATTTTCAGCTCTGATCTCCAGCATCTGCAGTCCTCACTTTCTCCTCTATGTGATGTCCCCCTTCTGGACAATAAGAAGATGTGGATGAGGAGACAGTAATAGATACCCTGAAAGAATATTTAAATAGATGTCCCAGTGGACAATTAAAGTGAGTAGCCTAGTGGTTGAATGGCAATCAAGGTGAAAGAATGGAGTTGCATGTACCAGAGAATGTCAGCCACTTTGCTTATGTGCTCATATCCCTCTAAACCCTTCCTGTTCATATACGCATCCAGATGCCTCTTAAATGTTGTAATTGGCAGCTAATACCGTACATGCACCATCCTCTGTGTGAAAAAGTTGCCCCTTAGGTCCCTTTTAAATATTTCCCTTCTCACCTTAAACTTACACACTCTAGTTCTGGGCTCCCCCATACCAGGGAAAAGACCTTGTCTGTTAACCCTATCCATGTCCCTCATGATTTTATAAACCTCTATAAGGTAACCCCTCAGTCTCCGACACTCCAGTCTATTCTGCCTCTCCCTATAGCACAAATCCTCCAATGGCAATATCCCTGTAAGTCTTTTCTAAAACTTTTCAAGTTTCACAACATCCTTCTGATAGGAGGGAGACCACAATAGCACACAATATTCCAAAAGTAATCTAACCAATGTCCTGTACAAGCACAACATGACCTTCTAACCCCTACACTCAATGCTCTGACCAATAAAGGAAAGCATACTAAATGCCCTCTTCACTATCCTATCTGCCTGTGACCCCACTGTCAATGAACCATGAACCTGCAGCAGAAAGCAATGTGGCTGTCTCAACATGAGAATTTTTACAAGTTCAAAGTTTTTTTCCAAATGAGAAGGTAATGTTTATGTGGATTATGTGGTTTAACACCCTTGAAAGTTTAAGACGGTCAATGCCTTTGTCTATCAATGTCGCATTTAATTTGGTAATAAAGTTTTGGTTAATTTTCAGGAAAGGGCATTGATGTACATTGATCTGAAATATTATTTTGAGTCAGTCCATCCTTACACAAAGTGATGAGTGAATTCCTAAATTGGTTATGACTGCCCACATTGAACTAGGTATTTGCTTGAGGTGTGGTTCTATCTGTAATTCAAATGCTAAAGGTCACACGATTTGAAGAGGCCATTCTAATAGTTTATTTATGTCTAGTTTGTAAAATTGTTTACGAAAATTTTATAATATACTGAGGCATAGGAACATACTATGTGACTGTAAATCTAGTTGATTGTCCCTTCTTGCCCTCCTTGATCACTCTGAAATCTATGTCACTTATCTGTAGCCAGAAAATCTCCAACAATCGCTTCTCTTGCCACCTCCACAATTGTTTTGGCAGCTGGAGGCCTTACTTTGAACTTGTCACTCTTATATATCCTTGGTGTCCCTCACCAACATGTACTTTGGGTCAGCTCCCAGCAGCAAGCTGGCATCAACCAATCCTTTCTCTCACTATGTCCTTCAAACCCAATTTTACCTCAAAATTGTTTGACCTTGGAGTGTTGGATCAGTCACAATGCTTCTCGCTTGAAAAAAGAGATGAGGGCCAATTTTTTTTTTACATAGAGGCTGGTTCTCCTGTGGAATGAACTTCCTAAGGAAATGTTGGATGTGGGCAGTTACAATATTTAAAAGATATTTCAATAAGTACATGAATAGAAAGGTTTTGGAGGAATTTGGACCAGGAGCAGCCAGTTGGGACTAGTTTAGCTTGGGGTTATCTTTGATATGGAATGGTTGGACTGAAGGGTCTGTTTCTGTGCTGTATGACTCTATGACTGAAACGAGTGACTTTGAACCTGTCACAGACTGTGTCCCATTCTCATTGATTCCATTCTCCTGTGCCAGACTATTACAACATTGCAATTTTTCTTGGCCCTGATATGAGTTTCCAGCCTATATCTTTGACATGTAAAAGTCTTCCTGCTTTTACCTCCATTGAATTAAAATACATAAAACAAGGGATCGGAGGAAAGCATTTTTTTCACCCAGAGGCTAGTGCAACAAGTGGCCTGAGAGGGTGGTGGAGGCAGGTTTAGGAAACATCTGGACAAGCGCTGAAAATGTCAGAGTGCAGAGGCTGTGGGACAAGTGCAGTCAAATGGTGTTAGTGTAGTTTGAAATTTGTTCATCAGCATAGACATGATGAGCCAAAGGGCCTGTTGCTATGCCTAAAACTCTATGAGTCTAACGTCTGTTTAGTGTAGAATCATATTGGACTACATAGGCTATGTGACACAGGGATAGGCCATTTGGCCCTGACAGGTAGATGTGGGTACTGCAGATGCTGGAGATTAGAGTCAAGATTAGAGTGGTGCTGGGAAAGCAGGTCAGGCAGCATTGGAGAAGCAGAAAATCAATGTTCCGGGAAAAGCCCTTCATCAGGAATGACCACCAAAGCCTATCCCATCCTTCACATCTAAATTTATCACCCTCATCCTTTATTCCATTTTCTCCTCAGGCGTTTTTCCAACTTTCCCTTAAATCTATCCATTTGTGTCATTCATTCCCTCTGGTCAGACTCCATCACCGCCACAGGCATTTACTGTTGAAACCTTCAACCATGCCTTTTCTATGTCCTGGTTTCCTGGTTACAATGTTCCCCCAGCCTTTGCCTCTGCATCTACCTTTCAGAAAATGTAGTAATGTGTGATCTACGCTCCCATGAGTGAACAGTATAAAGCTTTATTGAGCTATAAACCATGTACAGAGGATAGCAAGAGAAGAAACAGACCACAGATCCAGATCCACGTGATCTAACGTTCACCATTGCATAGTTCCTTTCTCATGTACACAATAGCTATACATTTTAGGTATAATTCCACTGACTGTACAGAATAGATATCTGATTGAAAACTTTGCAATCTGTAACTGATCATATATCCATGTGTTTTATATAGATCACCCCCTTCTTGCCGATCTACGTAGGGCCTCAGTCCTTCTGATTTAACAATTATTTTAATCCTTGTGTTTAAATCTCTTTGTGGCCTTGTGTCTCCCCATCTCTCTATTCTTCAGAAGTGTGCACCAGAATCAAAACTTCTTCTTTTCATCCATTTAACAACCACCTCCCCCCTCCCCACCTCCAACCCCGACCCACCCACCCACCCACCCCTCCTCCCCACCTTCCTCTTGGCTTTGAAAATGTCCTTGAACAAGCTTTTGATCGCCTCTTATATTACCCCTCTTCCTAGCTTTACAGTTAGTCACTCTGCCTCTGTGAAGGACCTACTGACATATTTGATCTTAAGCACATTGTACAATTGCAAGCTTCTTTCTTTGAAGGACACGCACACACACACACACACACATGCACACTCGCACACACACACACTCATAACATGAGGAGATTCAGATGGGGACAGAAATCATATCGAAGAACCAAACAAAACAAGAACATTATAAATAATACTAGGCATGAGTCAACTCTGCTTTATAAGATAATATGTGACTTCCAGCTAGGTGCTATTAATAAACAATTAAGGGGCAGCTTTGGTACCACTTAGCATGGCTCCAAAACAGTTTTGGAAGTCCTTCTCTCTGATGCTCCTAAGGGAGGGGAAGGTAGGGCATGGGTTGGAGATTGCAGAAAGAACTTTGACTGTCCTGAAACCTGCTTAAACCCTGAAGAAGTTGCTCAGATTCCTCCAGGAGAACACAAAGTCCATTGTAGGGTTAATCTATGGCAAGTGAAATATTAATCTCTAAAAAAAGTAACACAACCATAAATAACTTAATATTATCACAAAGCAATTTTTAGTATTATATAAAACAATTCATACATTTCTGAAGAATGTTCTAGTGCTTTATTTTAGCGATAAATTTTGGGATGGTCTCATAAAGCACTAAAGACAAGTCAAGAACATTCCACCTTCATCTCTCATTTTATTGTCAGTTTTAAAAATATTGTGTTCCTGGGCCATGTATATTTTTAAAAATACTCTTTGTGAAAATGCCATGTATGATACTTTGAGAAGGAATATTTAAGTCCTGCTTCATGCTTCTGTCATCTGAATTTATTATTTCCTACCAATTGCTAAATTTGTCCTTCGACTTTCAGAGCTCATCTTCATGAAGCACCAGCACTAACTCCTCATACCCTAGTGCCTGCACACACTGTGACAAAGAAATCGCACACTGCAGCTGCATCCAGCATCTCAGACAAAAGGAAAATGAGACTGGACATGTTCTTAATATCTTAACTCAAAACAATGGATGGCAAGTTCAGAAATCTGAAAATACAGAATGAATTAATTCAGCCAAGTCCTCTAAATTGCATTCACCTCAGTGAGCTCTGTCCTTTCAGAGTACATCATTTGACAATACAATCAAAAAAGCTGAATTGAACGTATTACCTGCTTATTTCTACGCACACAACACAGCATGGTTTAATAACCTGCTGTAGACTAGGCAACTCCTCCCTGTTGCTTGACTCCACCAAACCTACACACACACTCCAAGGCACTCAGTCAGTCTGCCCTCTGACGCCCCAAATAAAATTTAACTCTGATCATTTACACTGGCCACCTCCCCCACTCCCCTGAGGAACTGTGACGAGGAAGTCATTGCTGGTGGTGGGATTCATTTTGCTGTTTGTGTGTAAACCCCTCCTGAAATTGACAGAATAAATTCAATTTGAACTGATTTATTCCTCCTTATTGGAAACAGTTGCTAGTTTCAATGCATTATTCATCATTCTTCTGTTGCACTTTTCAGATCACAAGTGGCTATGTTTTTCATTTCTGCTTGTATCTAGCAATGAGCAGGGCAATGAAACATAAAAGAATGAGGCAACAATTAATTGAAATCGGAAGCTGTATTTTTTAGATTGTGTTAGTCAGTAATTTCTTGATGTGAGTCTTTGTTTAAGTTCAATTGTTGAAATTGCTGTAACTATTGGGTATTTGTGTATTCCAGTTTAGTGGGGCACTAATTGGCTGTAGATGAAAGGATCAGTGTGTTGCAATGACAGCCTAGACTGTGCTGTCACATTACCTAATGAATACAGCACTGATGCTATCAGACTTCCATCATTCTCGATCCTTCACTTTAAGGGAAAGTACACCTTTTAGCATCCAGCTGTTTTGCTTCAGTCTGGAAGTTTCAAAACTGAAAATGCTAACACAGGAGGGTTTCAATAGCAAAAGCTATTAAGAGAGAGGATTTGATCTCTAAGACAGGGCACCCAACAGCATTTTGAAGGAGAGGGGATATTCCTGAAATTGTGATTAATGTTGGAACATTTGGATTGTAAAAGACCATAGATATTTGATCACCTGGGCAATTCTAATGTAATGCCTGAAGGTGATAAATTCACAGGGTCAGCTGAAATGTTGGATTTGCACATAATATTGCTACACTTTCTACTGCTTTTCCTTGACCTTTTGTCGTTTAAGTTATTTTGTTTCTTTTGAAGGAGATTATTTTGATTATTATTGTTCACTTGAGGGATCTGGGTGTCGTTGGCTGACTAGCAAATATCATCAATCTATGGTGAGACAAAGTGCAGTAAGGAGATAGAGTGTTTAACAGCATGGTGTGAGGACAACAATCTCTCCATCAACATGACCAAAATAAAACTTTTGTAAGTGGAATGGAGAGCACGCCCCTGTCTGCATCAATGGTGCTGAGGTCGAGATGCTTGAGTGCTTCAAGTTCCAAGGCTTGTTCAATATATCATTTCAGCTGCATGACACTATTATTTTGCTATACATTCTGTATCTTATGATCTTGCTTCACAACCACCTGATGAAGAAGCAGCGCTTCAAAAGCTAGTGCCTCCAAATACACCTGTTGGACTATAACCTGGTGTTGTGTGATTTTTTAAACTTTGTCCACCCCAGTCCAACAACGGTTCCTCCACATCAAGTTCCTAGCAGTGATGATCACCAACAATCTGTCACCCACATTGACACAACCGTTGAGAAAGTAAATATGCCACAACTTCCTCAGGAGGCTAAGGAAATTCAGCATGGCTATGAAGACTTTTATAAATTTTTGTAGATGCACCGTGGGAAGCACCCCATGTGGGTGCATCACTATATGATATGGCAACGGCCCTTCCCAAGACCGAAAGAAACTGCAGAGAGTTGTGAACACAGCTCTGTACATCACACAAACCAACCTCCCATCCATGGACTTCATCTATACTACCTGCAGCCTCGGAAAAGCAACCAGCATAATGAAAGACCCCCTCCCCTGGTTACATTCTCTTCCACCCTCTTCTGTCACTCAGAAGGTACAAAAGTTTGTATACACGTATATTCAAGAACAGCTTCTTCCATGTTGTTATCAAACTTTTGAATGAATCTGTTTAATACCAACTTGGATATCTCTCTGCAACTTCTTGGCAGCTATAACGATCATTGGGGTGGCACAGTGGCTCAATGCTTAGTACTGCTGCCTCACAATGCCAGGGACCCAGGTTCGATTCCAGCCTTGGGCAAGTGCCTGTGTGGAGGTTGCATCTTCTCCTCGTACCTGTGTGGGTTTCCTCCGGGTGCTCTGGTTTCCTTCCACAATCCGAAGATCTGCAGGTCAGGTGAATTGGCCATGCTAAGTTGCCAATAGCGTTAGATGCATTAGTCAGGGGTAATTATAGGGTAGGGGAATGGGTTTGGGTGGGTTACTCTTCAGATGGTCGGTGTGGAGTTGTTGAGCTGAAGACCCTGTTTCCACACTGTAGGAAATCTAATCATAACATTGTACTTGCATTCCATTCTGTTACCTTGATGCGCTTGTCTTATATGATTTGCCTGTAAGAAAACAGTTTTCACTGTACCTCAGTGCAGGTGACAGTAATAAATCATATCAAGTTTATTGCCTATCCCTAGTTACCCTTGAGAAAGTGGTGGAGAGCTAACTTCTTGAACTGCTGCAGTCTACGTGCTGTGGGTAGACCCACAATGCCATTAGAGAAGGGATTCCTCAATATTTAGGTAAAAGTGAGGACTGTAGATGCTGGAGATCAGAGTCGAGAGTGTGGTTCTGGAAAAGCACAGCAGGTCAGGCAGCATCCAAGGAGTAGGAGAGTTGACATTTCAGTCATTGAGGGGCTTTTGCCCGAAATGTCGATTTTCTTGCTCCTCAGATGTTGCCTGACTTGCTGTGCTTTTCCAGCACCACACTCTCAATTCCTCAATATTTACCTAGTGACAGGAAAGGAACACAATATATTTCCAAGTCAGAATGGTAAGTGGCTTAGAGAGGAATTTGTAGGCGGTAATGTTGCCATGTATCTGTTGCTTTTGCCCCTCTTGCTGGAAGTGGTTCTGGGTATGGAAGGTACTGTCTATTGACTTTCCTTGAATTTCTGCAGTGCATTTTGTAGATAATACAGACTGCTGCTATTGATCATTGGTGGTGGAAGGAGTGTAGATGTTTCCAGATGCAGTGCTGTGCCATCCAAGTGGGCTGTTTTGTTCTGGATGGTGTCAAGCTTCATGAATGTTTTTGGAGCTACACCCATTCAATTTGGAAAGTTCCATCATGCACCTGAGTTGTGCCTGGTGAACAGGCTGTGGGGAGTCACAAAGTGAGTAGTAGTTGTAGTATTCTTAGACTCTAAGGAGTCCAGTTGAGTTTCAGGTCAATGGTAACAGTCAGCATGTTGATGGTGAGGCATTCAATAATGGTAACACCATTGAATGTCAAGGGTTGGTGGTCAGATGGTTTCTTATTGGAGATGGTCATTGCCTAATGCTTATATGGCATGAATGTTACTTGCCACTTGTCAGCTCACGCAGCCCTCCAACCCATCCACCATGCCTGGCACCTTCCCCTGCCACTGCCCCAAGGGATCTATCTAAGGCCCCAAAGGATCTTTTGATTTTCCTGCATTTCCAAACATCTCGCCTACTGTGTCTGTTGCTCTCAATGTAGTCCCTCCAGACTCTAACCCTCCAACTCAGCACTGCCCTCTTGAACTGTCCTACCTGTTCATCTTCCTTCCCACCTCTCCGCTCCACTCTCCACTCCAACCTATCACTATTACCCCCCACCTGCAACTCCCTACCGCTTCCTAGCTACCTTTCCCCCACCCCAACTCTCTTATTTATTTCTCAGCCCCCTTTCTCCCTGTTTGAGCCAAGTCTATAATGAGATTAAGGGCTGAGTGGCCCTGGTGGAACCCAAACCTGGCATTACTGAGCAGGTTATTGCTGATAACGCAATTATTGACACCTTCCTTCACTTATTGATAATTGAGAGGAGACTGAAGAGGTAGTAATCAGATTTGTCCTGTTTTGGTGTACAGGGACAGACCTGAGCAATTTTCCACATTGTTGTGTGGGAACAGCTTAGCTAGGGGAGCAGCAAATTCTATAGAACAAGTCTTTGTTATTATTGCTGGGATGTTATCAGGGCCCATAGCCTTTGCAGTATCCAGTGCCTCCAACCATTTCTTCATAACACATGCAGTGAATTGAATTGACTAAAGACTGTAATCCATAATTCTGGGGACCTGTACAGGAGGCCAATTTGGCATTATCCAATTGGCATTTCTGGCTGAAGTCAGTTACAAATACTTCAGCCTTGCCTTTTGTACTAATGTGCTGGGCTCTTTGATCATTGAGTCTCGGAATATTTGTGGAATCTCCTCCTGTAGTGAGTTGTTTAATTGTGCACCACCGTACCTGATTAGATTCAGAAGGGCTACAGAGCTTAGGTCTAATTTGTTGTTTGAGGAATCATTTCGCTCCATCTATCACTTGCTGCTTATGTAGTTTGGCACACAGTTTGGAAGAATGTCATAAAGGAAATGAAATGTTTCTATCATAGCTTCTTAATTAGAAATTTTGATTGCCTGTTGACATATATGTCCAGCATCCTCTTAATCTATGCATATAAAATAATGAAATCATCAATGTGAACATCTTAAGCAGAGAGATTACTTTGTGTACTATCATCTGGCAGACTTCAAGAACAGTGCATGTTTCTCAAAACCTTCTTTATCCCAGCTCTGTACTGCAAGGCAAGTAACTGGAAGCAACTTAAATATTTCTCATTTGTCAGCGTGACACTTTGGAACTTTATTTTTGATTGGCACATATTTTTGACGCTTTTGTTTTGAGGAAACCAAGAATCACTCTCCTTTGAAGTGATGATAAATTAGATACCCAGTTATGTTCTCCCCCTTTCTTATTTCCTCTGACACTTCTCACTCGTCTTAAAGGCAGACACCAGGAACATTGCTCTCATTCTGCAACATGTTAAAAAGGTAATATTCAGATGAGGGTTTGAGGTGGGTAAATGGTCTGGAAAATTGAGCTGAGGTGACCAGTTTGGGAGTCTTATGAACTGCAATGTTTGGAGACAGTTCTTTGATCCTTGGAAAAGGCTCAAAGTGTAGATAAGCTGCTTTCTATGAGCGACCAACATTTCTACATTTTGTGTGTGTGTGTGTGTGTGTGTGTGTGTGTGGTATTTTTGTCACCCAATTACTGAGAAGGTCACTTGATCACATTCAAAGAAGACAGAGAAAATTCTTAGACCTGTAATTTAAAATTGCCACTGATTCTTTTCTCTGTTTTTGGCCTGTCGCATGTCACTGCTTAGGAAGAAATGGTTCAGGTTTGCAATCCTCCTGCCGCTTCACAAAAATTCACACATCTGCAAAAGTAAAACAACCAACAAAATGGGATAATTTCCATGAGTTAAGCAATCATAGAATCCGTGTCGCATGGCAAGAGATGATTCAGTCCATTGAGTCTACACTAACCCTCCAAACAGGATTCCACACAGACCCACCATTCTATCTTATAGCAGTAACACTGCATTTCCCACAGATAACCCCATAGCCTGCACATCCCTGGTCAATTTAACATCGGTTCATAAGATTTCAGAGCAGAATGAGGCCATTTGACCCATCGAATCTGCTCCACCCTTCAATCATGGTTGATATGTTCCTTACCTCCCCTTTTCTTGCCTTCTCCCCATATCCCTTCAACCTATTACCAATAAAAAAATCTGGCTAACTCTTCCTTAAATTTACTCCCTGTTCCAGCATTCACCACACTTTGGGGTAGTGAATTCCACAGATTCACAACTCTCTGGGAGAAGTAACTTCTCCTCAACTCTGTTTTAAATTTTCTACCCTTTACCCTGAAACCATGATCTCCCATCCTAGAATGCCCCACAAGAGGAAGCATCCACCCCATGTCAATTTTAGCCACACCTCAATTTGATTTCCCCTCGAATACCTCAATTAGATTTCCCCTCATTCTTCTAAATCCCAAAGAGTATGGGCCTAAACTGTTCAATCTCTCTTCCTATGACAAACCCCTCATCACTGGGATCAATCTAGTGAACTTTCTTTGAATTGCCTCCAATGCCACTACATCTTTCCTCAAATAAGGGGACCAAAACTGTACGTAATACTCCAGGTATGGTCTCACTAATGTTGCAACAGGTACCTTACCTTTATATTCTATCCCTTTAACTATAAAAGCCAACATTCCATTCACTTTCTTGACGACTTGCTGTAGCTGCATGCTAGATTTCTGTGACTCATGAACGAGGACACTCAGATCCCTCTGTACTGTAGCACCCGAAGACTCTGCCCATTTAGATAATAGGCCAACTTCCCATGTGTCTGAACAAATGCATGAACTCACACTTATCCACATTAAACTCCATCTGCCACCTTTTAGTCCAGTCTCCTAACCTATCTATATCCAGTTGTGAGGCTCAATCCACCTCACCTGCAAAACTCTAGACTATGGGAAGAAACCAGAGTATCCAAAGGCAACTCGCGCAGACACAGTGAGAATGTTAAACGTCCACGCAGCAATTCAACTCCACGGTTGAAGTTGAACTCAGGTCCCTGGTGCAGTCAGGGCAGCAGTGCTAATCACTGTGTCACCATGCTACTCCAGGTGTGTGTGGGTTCGAAAATGGTGGAGAACCCAGAAATCAGGATTCCCTGTTACAGGCATTGACAGTGTTTGATTCCAAACCAGGATTTCTACTTGAATGATCAAACTTGGGTCAGGTTGGCTGTCCCTTCCTCTTGTCAGTTAAGGCTGGAGCTAGTTTGGAAATCGGGTTGTGATTTTATGCTCTTTGAGAGTTAAAAGAAGTTCATACTGGACTTCTTAGTAACAGTCAAACAATATTTATTGTTAAGTTCTATGGGATGATAAAGCCTGGAGTCACACACAATGAACACAGGGTCCAATGTCTGAGTTGAATGTCTGTACATGATTGCTGCTGTCACAGTTAAATCACAGCTTACTGCATCAACTATACAATCATCAAACCCAATCGCTGAACAGCTTTGGAACAGGAAAAGCACTTTCAATCACAGTCCAGTAACACATCCAAACACTCCATCTGTGTTCATTTGAATGAGGTATATCAACTCATCAGCACATTAAGGAGTAAGTTCAGGGAGGAAGGATTCTTCCATTACAAATTATTTTTCTTAGAATCCCTACACTGTGGAAACAGGCCATTTGGTCCAACAAGTCCACACCAACTCTCCGAAGAGTAACCCACCCAGACCCATTCCCCTACTACTCTATATTTACCCCTAACTAATGCACCTAACCGACATATCCCTGAACACCGTGGCAATTTAGCATGGCCAATTCACGTAACCTACACATCTTTGGATTGTGGGAGGAAACCAGAGTACTCAGAGGAAAGCCACACAGATGTGGGGAGAATATGCAAACTTCATACAGACAGTCACCTGAGGCTGAAATCAAACCTGGGTGCCTTGCACTGTGAGGCAGCGTTGCTAACCACTGAGCCACCGTGCCACCCTATGCAGTGAGAGACAAATATAATGACTCCCATTGTAATGCTTGTGATGAACACTGAAAGCTTTCAAACCACTGTTAATGGATCCAATAGTAAGACACCAACCTTGCAGCACCTGAGCACCAACAGCCTTTTTATATTTCAAACTGTCTAGAATAGAATGTCAAAATAGTAAATCACATGTCAGAATGTTACTTATTACAATAATTTGTGATTTACTATTATCATTTCACTAACTTGTATTAATATCTTGATAAAATGTCATGCTTAGAAATCTAGTAACATTAAATAAAGGTAATTATTAAATAATGCTAATCATTGATATTTGTCATTTAGAATTCCTACCCTGTTGTGTTTGGAAATTCTAGCATTGCTCTGCCAATTTTAGCAGTTAGCTTCGAAAGTAGCAATATTTACTTTTTTACCTCAAAGCCTACAATTAATTTTAACAAAGTAAGATGCAAATTCAATAATGGAAAGGAATTTCGCGGGTGTATCCAGAAGAATATTTGGCATGGGTAAAGGGTATTGAACATGTTTGGTTTATAAATACAACAAACTTTATTTTAACTGGTACCTTATGAAGCATTCTTGACAACCAGCAAAAATTATACACCTCAAATATTGTGAAGTTTACTGTATTATTCTATCCAGTTATTGTATTTTTAAAATTTATTTACAAGAATATACTTGTTGTTCAATCAAATGGCCACACAAAATACCAACAGTTCATTCAACGTTGAATCAATTTCTCCACAAATACATGATGTGGAGGAGCAGGTGTGGGCTTGGGTGGACAATGTTAAAAATCACACAACACCAGGTTATAGTGGTTTATTTGGAAGCACTAGCTTTTGGAGCGCTGCTCCTTCATCAGGTAGCTGTGGAGCAGGAAGACACGGAATTTACAGCACTGTAATCTTTTGCTATAATTTCTGTCTCTTATGGTCCTGCTCCACAGCTACCTGATGAAGGAGCAGCATTCCAAAAGTTGGTGCTTCCAAATAAACCTGTCAGACTATAACCCGGTGTTGTATGATTTTTAACTTTGTCCAATTAGTTCTTCTATAAGGTGATATTTACATACTTGTGCAATCCTGTGTTATTGAAAAATTGCACTTTAGAAACAGCGCTTAAAGTGTTGGCGCTACAAATGTTTACAGCCAACACACATTTTAAAAGTTAGTGCTTTAGAAACAGCATCCCCAATTCATCAATCGTGTTACAGCGAATTTGCATTAACAAAACACAAGTTATAACAGAATGACCTGGACTGCGATCTACTAAGATGTCCAAGTAGTTAGTTGAGGGTGCAAGTGTGAAGGCTGTTTGCCAGTACGTTTTATAAAAAGCAAAGTCGCATTCTTATTAAAGTGATTTATGTGTAAATAAAGTATAACAGTGTTATGTGTACCCCTGCATTATGTTTCTATGACTTAGTGTGTGGCTTTTACATTGATTATGTGGAATATTTGATCACCTGGTATATTTGATCAATCAGCACCTTATGTGCTGGATAATAAAGTGTTTGCTGTCATAGTGATTCTTTTATACTCAAATATTGGACTTTATTTTGCAGCTCCCGCCTTGTATTTCTGTAAAATGTGGCTTGCTGATGTCAGGTTGGCAAACCAGTCATCCCACTTGTTTCTTATGAGGCGGAAGGTGAGTGGATGACAAAATTGAAAACTCTCCCACCCTTTTGAAAAATTCCATTAACAAGCTACTGAGCTTGTTAAAAAGCCAATTGTGGAAATTTTTCATTGTTTTGCACCATTATCCACATATCGCAAGGGAAAAATAGTGGGAGTGATTACATCAAGTATGAGGACACAAGGAGTACAATGGCTGCTTATAGTAACACTATATTGCTGAGACAAAAACAAAATGTACTGGAAAAGCTCAACGGGTCTGGCAGCATCTGTGCAAAGAAATCAGTGTAGTGTTTCAGATCAAGTGACTCTTTCTCTATTGCTGAAGTTGTTAGTAGACTTCTGTTTTATTCAGCTGACATTATAATTATGGAATGAGAGTGTTGGGCCAAAGCCAACTTCCTATTTACAACCTAAGCCTTTTCCTTTTGAGTTTCTCCTTCTAGGCATTGGAGGCATAATGGATCACCCCTTCACAATGTTAATTGGCTGACATGCTCTCTGTTTGGTCTCTACTTGGTTAGCTGGCATTTGATCAGATGGTCCTAAATGGATCAGGAATGAGCAGACTGTACACCGTCCTTTAACCCCCGGAAACAACAAATTCCTACCTGTTCTCATTGCTCCCGGTGTTGTCTCCCCTGTAAATCATTAAGCCAAAACATTATTCTGTATTGCATATCAAGAAGCTCTTGTAAGTAAACCATTGCAAACAAGTTCGTGACTTCTCAGTCAAATGGTTTTATTATTTTATTATTTAATATTCTCTGTGTCTCCAAAACTTTCACAATCTCTTTAATTGCCTCAACGGCTTCAGGTTTGATAGGGTACTCTCCTTTAAGTGGGTGTTTCAATCGGCTTTGTGTTAAATCTCCTACTCTGGGTTTTGGTAGTTGCCCATAATTTGGGGGCACATTATTGCCATCTTGTGATAAGTGTTCTTTAGGATCCTATTCCCACTCTATTGGGGCAGCACAGATACTTTTAAGGAGGCGTGTAACCCTTGACTTTTGAAATTTAAGCTGGTGAATTCAGTTAATTTGAGCTTCTCACACATCATTTATGGATCCAAATTGTTCCAATAAATCTATCCCTAGTACACTACCTTAAACATTTTTATACACATAAATACAAACATTAATTACACAATCAGTAATTTTTATTTCAATCCATTGACTGAGAGTTCCACAACGTGCTTCCTGTATTTTCACTGTTTTATTTGTTAATGGTAAATTCAAACCTGTAATAGAGATAGAGGCTCCAATATCTATGAATAAACTGCACCACTGCACTCCCCCCTCTCCCCGAACATCATGTTTATATCCATCAGGTTATTCCCTTCCCTTTATTCGAGGGCCTCTACCCCTCACTTGTATGTGATTAGTTCTGCAACACCGCCATTGCAGGTTGCATGACAGTCTGCCTCCTCAGTCTTCGCCTCCCGTCGGGGAATCTGTCTCCTCCAATGACGTTTTAACCAAATTAGGTTTTCATGGTGAATGCCCAGTATGCAGGCTTAGAGGAAAATCAAATTTTCATGTTTGGAAAGCTGAATACATTCATGGGATGAGGGTATTGCCGGCTCAGCCATCAGCTATTGCCCATCCCTTATTGCCTTAAGAGGAATGGATAGCTAAGGTAATTCAGGATGGGCAGTTCAGAGTCAGTCACATGTAGCCCAAAGTAAGGATGGCAGTTTCCTTCCATAAAGGAACCAGGTTGGTTATCCTTGACAGTGGATTTATAGTCATCATTATATTCTTAATTTCATTTTTTAATTGAATTCAAATTTGATTACCTGCCATGGTGGGAGTTGAAACTTGGTCTCCAGAACATTACCTGGGTCCCTGAATTAATAGTCCTGTAATGATACCATGCAGCCATGACCTCCCCTGAAATGGCATTCAGCTGGAGTTAATAGGTGCTGAAAAAATACACGAAACCTTACTTCTGTTCCTCTCCTCACAGGTACTGCCAGACTGACTGAGTATTTCTGTCATTTTCTGTATGTATCTTGGATTCCCAGCATTCATCGTATTCCATTTTTACCTTTGAATCAATAGCTTGTTCTAGGTTCTGAGAAATCCCTGCTTACCTGGGCTTGTCAAATTATTATGTTTTCAACTTAATATGATAACAGAATAAACCCCAATATTACAGTCAAGTAGCAACCCACATATCATACTTGATTTACCTCATTCAGTTTGCTGAGGAATACTCACTTACATGCAAGAAAACGTTTCAACAATGTGAAGTTCTGTATGATTTCTTCATCCCACAGATGTCATCATTTGAAAATCAAGTGCACTATTCTGATTCGAAAAGTACATTAATCAAACTGACATGGCATATGTAACAGAACATCTCATTCATCATCTGTAGAAGCTTGGTGTTCCAGACCATTTGATTAGTTACCCATCCAATTGGAAGAGCACTCATATCAATTTCTAAAGAAGTTTGATGTTTGACAAAGTCTTTGGGAGTTGATTGTATCTGTTCACAGCTCACAGAGACTCATGAGGATTGCAGTATAATTTAAATTACTTTGCAATGACCATACAATCCATAATTGAATTACCCTGGTCTGTATCCCCTTTTAATTATCTTCTATGGTAGTTTTATGCATTATTAGCTTCCTCAATAAGAAGACTCTGAGGACAACAGTGAATTTGAGTCATATTTGATTTTAATTATATGTGGAGATAGTTTAAGCAACCCCAGGTCAACTCTGGATCTAAAAGTCAGTTGACAATTTGATGATATGAAGTCTGGTGCCACACTGTGATAAAACACTAGGTGGGGGGAGTGTTGTCTTAATTAGTGCATAGTGGGGTTTGCAAACCTCAGGAACAGTCCCTCTAGGACTGCTGGCCAATCTGATTGGCCAGTAACCCAGTGGCCCAAGCTGATCCAGAAACACAAGTGATCACAGTTGGGGCTGCCACCAGTCCCACAAAGAACAGAAGGTATGTTTTGGACTTGAAGAATGTCTGGAGACATTGGGTGGGCAAAGCTGAAAACCCACCAGAGGGGGAGGGTCTTCTGCTCAGTTAGAAAGGACTGAGTCATTAGAGGCAAGGGAAAAAGAATGCAATATGTTGGGGGACAATACTCCCAATGGACACAGGATAACAGCGTTCCCAAATCCTTTGCTGTCTAAGAGCAACACACACAATGAAAGCAATAGGAATTGTAGCGGTGGTGGGGTGGAGACTGTGGGACTCACTCCCACAGGGAGTGGAGGACAGGGTGGGGAATGTGGGACTCCTCTCACAGAGAGTGGGGAGAAAATGTGGGATTTGCTCCCACCAAGAGGAGGGGGGAGAATGTAGAACTTGCTCCCACAGAGAGTGGGGAGAGAAAGTGGGACTTGCTCCCACAGGGAATAGGGAGAGAATGTGGGACTTGCTCCCATAGGGAGTAGGGAGAGAATATGGGACTTGCTCCGACAGGGAGTAGGGAGAGAATGTGGGACTTGCTCCGACAGGGAATCGGGAGAGAATGTGGGACTTGCTCCGACAGGGAATCGGGAGAGAATGTCATTGGATGCTCACTTTATAATAATAAGGACAAAAACATTGCCTCATTGTGAGACTTCTGCCCCTCACTAGGGGCGGGCGTCCTACCCTCAGGAGTTGCCACACAGTCAGAAAGACAGCGCTTCCAGCAGCACCTTGAGTTCAGTCATGGGCACTGTTAGAATTGCAAGAAAACCCACAAAGTAAGCCTGCTAGACACCGACCTAAAGTAAGCCCAAGGTAATGTGAAAGCTCGGGGGTGTGGAGCTGTAAGGAATGCAGGGGTTAGTTCTTGCAGAGCAGGCAATGGGAAAGAATGGACTACTCTCCCATTGCTCAAGCAGTCCCCTCCTACAAACAATGCCATCTTTAAATCCCTCTTGCTGATTTCTAAACTTTTGCTATGAAATGAGAATCTCATTCACACTGACTGCCCAATGGTACTGTTACACAATAACCAACACAGTCAAATGATCCTTACTTATGTATTTAAAATGGTGGTCAGCTTGACACCTGACCACCCTTCTATATTATGGCAGTCAGCCTGGGATGATTGGGGAGGCACTGGGTTTGCCTACCTATCCTCTATTATGTGCTGACCAATTGAAAACACTGGTCAGTGGTACATACTATCCAGATCCATCCAGCACTAAATATTTTCTAATCAACCTGTTCAGAGATTTTATTCAAAATTCTGCAGTAGGTGGGACTTAAAATCAGTCCTCCTGCCTCAGAGGTAGGAACACTACCACTGTACCACAAAAGCCCAAGATCCCTGAGCACTACCTACTTGTTCAGAACTTGTTCAACTTGTGGAGAAATGTTATTACATACCTCTTGAGTAGGTGGGGCTTAAACTCATGTCTCTTGACTTTGAGGTAGGGACATTACCACAGCATCACAAGAGCTCTATCAAATAAGTAATTGAATAAACAAGCTCTGATGCACTTCTAGAACAGGTAGGACCAGGAACGGAGGTGTCCTAGCACAGGCATATGGACAGTACCTCTGCACTACAAGATCTCAAAATTCTTTATTGTATCCAAAGAAGATTAAGGGCATTCATCTGATGCATTCAACCACCGTGATCAAAACAGATTAACTAGTCATTTATCCCATTGTTTAGGAACATTTTTACGTGCAAATTAGCTGCTGCATTTGCCTTGCAATATGACTTCAGTAACTTATGTATTCATGAAGCAGGATGTGACATGCTGAGAACCCGATAGGAACTATCTCAATGCAAATACATATCAAACTAAATTTAGATAAGAGTCCTTTTGACAACTACAATAGTTCCTGGATCATTTTCATGCCGTTCTCTAGGCTCTCTATAGTGCACCTTCCAAGAATGATGTTTCAACCATCATGTGTAACATTCTTTCTACTTTATGTAACACTCATAAAATAACAGAGCCCTTAGCTTATCCTATTTTAGAGGAAGCTCTTTATAGATTTACTTGTGATGAATAGTTATAGAATGGCTATAAGTTTCAATGACTTATTTTATGTGTCGGAACGAATATGCTGAAATGGCAGTTTAATGAATATATATGTATATTTATCAGAAGTCCCTTGAGCATATGGATATTTATGAACATAGTTTTATGAAGCAATCAGCGCATTAATGTCTGCAAGCGCATGAACAGAAATCTGATGAATTTTCCAAAATGTTCCAGTGAAATAGTTTATGATTCTCTGGTACTGATTTTCTCTTACTCAAGGCAGTTGCACAAAATAAATAAAAATCAAATGCAAGTAATAAATATTTGACAGAAAACTGTCAATCAATGGCCTGTGGGAAGACTGTTTCCTGTCAATTTTATTCATTGGTAAGAATCCAAGATTTATATTCATTTTAAAGTTCATTTGATTCATTTCAATTGTGAAACCAGCTCAATCCATTGATTAGAGGTAATTCCCGATTGCTTGGAAAGTGCTAGTTTGCAAATGGAATTGTTGGGAGTGAAAGTTCACTAGTATGACATTGGTGGCAATCTCAAAATAAGAATTATGTAAGCTGATGCACATTGTGATAATGCTACTTGGCTCATAATCCAGAGACCGAGGGAAGCCTCTGGGGTATATTTGCAAATCCCACAAAGACAGTGGGTGTGATTTAAATATAATGCATAAATCTGGAATATGAAGCTTGTTTTTTATTGTCATAAAAACACATAGTTCACTAATGCCCTTTATGAAGAAAATCAGTCATCCAATCATGTCTGACCTATGCATAAGTCCAGACCCACAGGAACAGTGTGATTGACTTTTAGCTGCCTTCTGAAAACAGTGGCGCAGTCGTTAGTACTGCTGCCTCACAGCATCAGGGACCCGGGTTCAATTCCCATCTTGAGTGACTCTCTATGTGGACTTTGCATATTCTCCCTGTGTCTGCATGGGTTTCCTCTGGGTACTCTGATTTTCTCCCACAATCCAAAGATGTGCAGGTTAGGTGAATTGGCCATGCTAAATTGCCCATATTGTTAGGTGCATTAGTCAGGGGTAACCATAGGGTAAGCGGGATGGGTTACTCTTCGGAGGATCGGTGTGGACTTGTTGGGCCAAAGGGCCTGTTTCCATACTGTAGGTAATTTAAAAAAAAGGTCCAGTAAGCCACTCCATTTTAGGTAATTAGGGATAGGCAACAGCTGCTAACCCAACCACTGATGCCCACATCTCATGGCCGTATAAAGGAATTGCATCACCTGGTTAGAGTGATCATGTGTACAAATTTACAGTCGGTGCTGCTGTTTACTCTGCAGTAGGTAAGCAATTTACCTCTCTTGAGGGCAAACTCATGGTTGTTGCTACGTCCTTTTCTCTACATGTGTGAGCCTTCAGCATGTGGGTTTACAGATAGTTCAGTTTGAAAAACCTTGAGCCTAATCCTGAAGCCATGGCGTGTTCTTCCTCAGACACACCTACAGTTTCCAGCACAGACCACTGAACTAGACATTCATCACCAGGCCCATTTCCATGATGAAACAATGAATTGTATCCTTCCCATTTTATAATGTCCTGTTTCTCACCTTTATTTACCTCTTGTATCACCTGCTTGGAAGACTATCTAAATTCAACTTGGCCCCTCTCTTCCAGTGCTATATCTAATATTTGGATAAGGCTTTCTTGCTCTTATTAACTCATGACTAAAAACCAAGGGACTCGTTTTATGTGTCAAGTGAAGAAATATACAGGAAAACTCAATGATCCGAACTATCTCGAGGGTATTTCTGGCCAGCATCCAGTTACCAAGCAATATTGCTGAGGAACAATATAACAATTTGAATCATAATACTTTCCCATATGAATTTGCAGGGTGTGTTTAATAACTATTCTGAACTCAAACATTCAGTTCACTGTGCATATTTCAGAATTACATTCTTATTTATGCCATGTGATACTCAATGCTTTCTAATTTGCTGTATCCATGACAAATTGTATGTTCCATCTTTAAAAGACCAACAAGAAAAATAATTTTAAATACTACAAAAGACACCCTCAGGCTAGTTTTGCTTTCCTGTTTTAAATGAGAGTAAAGACCCTCTAGACAATAAATGTCTCAATATAAAATGATAGAGTCATAGAGATATACAGCACGGAAACAGACCCTTTGGTGCAACTCGTCTGTGCAAACTAGATATCCTAAATTAATCTAGTCCAATTTTCCAGTATTTGGCCCATATCCCTCTAAGCCCTTCTTATTCATATATCCATCCAGATGCCTTTTAAATGTTGTAATTGTGCCAGCCTCCACCACTTCCTCTGACAGCTTATTCCATTCACACACCACCCTTTGTGTGAAAATGTTGCTCATTAGGTCCCTTTTAAGTCTTTATAGAAAGTGAGGACTGCAGATGCTGGAGATCAGAGTCGAGGGTGTGGTGTGGGAAAAGTACAGCAGGTCAGGCAGCGTCCAAGGAGTAGGAGTATCAACATTTCGAGCCCAAAACATCAATTCTCATGCTCCTCAGATGCTGCCTGACCTGCTGTACTTTTCCAGCACCACACTCTCAACCCTTTTAAATCTTTCCTCTCTCACCATAAACCTATGCCCTCTAGTTCTGGACTCCCCCACCCCAGGAGAAGACCTTGACTATTTATCCTATTCATGCCCTTCATGATTTTATACACCTCTTTAAGGTCACCGTTAAGCCACCAGCGCTCCAGGGAAAACAGCACCAGCCTATTCAACCTCTCCCTATAGCTCAAATCCTCCAACCCTTGCAACATCATTGTAAATCTTTTCTCAACCCTTTCAAATTTCACAACATCCTTCCTAAAGAAGGGAAACCAGAACTGCACACAATATTCTAAAAGTGCCCTAAATGACATCCTGTACAGCTGCAATATGACCTTGCAAACCCTATACCCAATGCTCTGACCAATAGAGGAAAGCATACCAAATGCTTTCTTCACTATCCTATCTACCTGATTGAGGTTTACAAAATCATAAAGGGTATAGACAGGGTTGATAGAGACAAGCTTTTTCCCAGGGTGAAGGATTCGATAACGAGAGGTCATGCTTTCAAGGTGAGAGGTGGAAAGTTTAAGGGGGATACACGTGGCAAGTACTTCACACAGAGGATGGTGGACATTTCAAATGCGTTGCCAGCAGAGGTGGTAGAGACAGGCATGGTAGATTCATTTAAAATGCGTCTGGACAGATGCACGAGTAGGTGGGGAGCAAAGTGATACAAATGCTTAGGAATTGACCGACAGGTTTAGACAGTACATTTGGATCGACTCAGGCTTGGAGGGCCGAAGGGCATGTTCCAGGGCTGTAAATTTTCTTTGTTCTACCTGTGAGTCCACTTTCAAGGAGTGGTCTTCCTCATTCACTTTGTGCATGATTAATCACCATACATTGCTCTGAGCTGGCTTCTGTTCTTTTGCAATGAAGTACCAGAATCAGTTATGATTACATATGTACTGGACTAGTTACATATCTTGGAAACATTTGTTGATATTCAAGTATCTGCATTCCTAACTCACACTCTCTGCCTAGTGTACAACTTTGACAATTCTCTACCTGCTCACTCATTGCATATCTCTTTTATTTTCATCTGCCTTTGAAGAAAAGTATCCTGTGTCTTGGTTAGACAATTGGTTGCTGAGCAAGATCATTTGACCTTGTGTACTGAACATGTGTTAGGGATGATAATCCCTTCTGCTTTAGTGCTGTACACAAATGCAGCAATGCAGTATTAAAGTCTTTCTTTGTTACTCAATACCTGAAGTATCTTTGATTTGCTGTTAAGTTTCATACAGATGTCTGACCATGGATAGTGTGGCATTGATGTGATATGGGTCACTCACCGTTGAGTACATCTTGAAAGGGTACTTCTGTGTATTGCAGTCCATTGTCAGACACTACCTGATATGGGATGGCAAGTAAACTGAAACTGGAATTCATTCTGTCAACAATGATCACATTCTTTGTTGGTAAGTCATTGAAGAATGGGAAATTTAGAAAAGTGATCCATCATAAGCCTTGTAATCTGTCCTGTGCATAATGAATAGGTCTATTGCTATTTTCATTCAAAGTGCAGATGAAATGTCATGTGGCAATTGAGGTTCCTTCCATTGCTTCAGTTCATTGTTTGGCAAGATTTGCATACATTCATTATTCATTGAATATCCTGACTTATCTTTGGTGAGTACAAGCAAGCCATCTCATGCATTCAATGCAAATGTGTTCCTGGTGTAACAAGAAATGGTATTTTCACATAAATTATTTGGTATTAGAACCTGTTTGCTTTTAAAAATGATTTGTTGTGACAGGTTCATCTCCGTATTGCCAAAATGATTAAATTTTCTCAGGTACTTCTTTGATGCTGCCAGGCCATCCTTGAACAATGATCTGTTGCAACTCTCATCATGGCTGACCTTTGGCAGTTGCCAGTTGCAACTAATCATACTGGCTCTAGCCAAAGTGCAACAGATCAAACTTGACAGTGGCTTCAATTTCCTAGACAAATTCATCGATGTGTAGATCAAGAGGAATATCTTGGTTCTAGAATGGACTGGGTAATTAGGTCAGCACAGCATGCATTATCATCCTGGTGTCTGGTTTATATCCTTGCACCTTGACAATATGGACAGTGCAGTAGCAGTTTGAAACAGATCATTTCTAATGGCTTATTCTCTGCTTCAATGCTGAATTTCTTGCCAAATAAGTATGTCCAAAACTGCATGATGCCAAACACCAGATTTCATGTCTCACACTGTACACTTGAATAGTTGGCTTGCACAGATAACAGGGGTTTTCGAACCAAAGACAGTAAGTTTCTTGTTGTGCAAAAGGCATTCACCTTCTTTATGTAATGCATCCACTTCTGGAATCATGACTTTTTGGTGTTGCAGCAAGATTTTGCTGTCAGAAGCTGCTTAAGCAAATTGAAAACAAGTATTGGGTTCTCTTGGCATAATACATAGGGACACCCATTTTCAGCAATTCTCTCAGCAGAGATACCTTGTCCACAAACTTGGGAAAATTGGGAGAAATCTTTGAGAATAGTGACCACAATTCTGTAAGTTTTAGATTACTCATAGACAAACATCAGAGTGGTCCTAAGGGAGGAGCACTAAAGTGGACCAAGGCCAATTATATCAAAGTTCAGCAGGAGCTGGGAAATGTAGATTGGAGGCAGTTATTTGAAGGGAAGTCCACATTTGATATGTGGGAGGCTTTCAAAGATAGATTGAAGGTAGTGAAGGATAGGCATTTCTCTTTGAAAGCAAGTGATAAGAAAGGCAAGCTTTGTGAATCATGGATAACAGGAGGAATTGTGTAACTAGCCAAGAGGAAAAGGAAAAGCATACATAAGGTCCAGGCAGCTAAGAACAGAGCAGGTTTTGGAGGAATGTCAGGAGAGTAGGACCAATCTTAAATGAGGAATCAAGCGGGCTAAAAGGAGTCATGAAATAACTTTAGCAAGCGGAATTAAGGAGAATCCCAAGGCCTTTTATTAATATATATGAAGCAAGAGGGTAACTAGAGAAAGGGTTGGTCCACTAAAGGATAAGGAAGGAAGGTTGTGTGTCAAACCTTAGAGAATGGGCGAGATTCTCAATGATTACTTTGCATCGGTGTTCACTGAGGAGAGGGAAGTTTGTTAATTCTGGATCACATTGACGTAAAGAAGGAGGATGTGTTGGGTAGGCTAAAGGATATTAAGGTGGACAAATCCCCAGAACTGGATGGGATCTACGAGGAGAAAGTGAGGACTGCAGATGCTGGAGATCAGAGCTGAAAACGTGTTGCTGGAAAAGTGCAGCAGGTCAGGCAGCATCCAAGGAACAGGAGAATCGATGTTTCGGGCATAAGCCCTTCTTCAGGATTACTGCAGATGCTGAAGAAGGGCTTATGCCCGAAATATCAATTCTCCTGTTCCTTGGATGCTGCCTGACCTGCTGCGCATTTCCAGCAACACATTTTCAGCTGGATGGGATCTATCTCAGGTTGCTGAGGGAGGCAAGAGAGGAAATAGCTGGGCCCCTGACAGATATCTTTGTAGCATCCTTAAACACAAGTGAAGTGCCAGAGGACTGGAGAGTTGCTAATGTTGTCCCCCTGTACAAGAAGGGTAGTAGGAATATTCCAGGTAACTACAGACCAGTGAGCCTGACGTCAGTGGTGGGAAAGTTGCTGGAGAAGATACTGAGGGATAAAATCTATTTATATTTGGCAAAGAATGGACTTGTCAGTGATAGGCAACATGGTTTTGTGTGGGGGATTTCACGCCTTTCCAACTTAATATAGTTCTTTGAGGAAGTGACCAAGTTGATAGATGAAGGAAGGGCTGTAGATGTCATATACATGGACTTTAGTAAGGCATTTGATAAGGTTCCCCATGGTAAACTAATGGAGAAAGTGAAGTCACATGGTGTGCAGGGTGTTCTAGATAGGTGGATAAAGAACTGGTTGAGCAACAGGAAACAGAGACTAGTAGAAGGGAGTTTCTTGAAATGGAGAAAGGTGACCAGTGGTGTTCCACAGGGACCCACTGTTACTTGTGCTATACATAAATGATCTGGAAGAGGGCATTGGTGGTCTGATCAGTAAGTTTGCAGATGGTATGAAGATTGGTGGAGTAGCAGAAGGCATAGGGGACTGTCAAAGAGTACAGGAGGATATAGATAGACTGGACAGTTGGGCAGAAAAGTGGCAGATGGTGTTCAATCCAGGCAAATGTGGGGTGATGCATTTTGGGAAGTCTAATTCTAGAGCGAGCTATACTGTAAACAGAAGAGCCTTGGGAAAAGCTGATGAGCAGAGAGATCTGGGAGTTCAGGTTCACTGTATCCTGAAGGTGGCTGCACAGGTGGATAGAATGGTCAAGAAGGCATATGGTATGCTTGCCTTCATTGGATGGGTATTGAGAATAAGAGCTGGCAGGTCATGTGAAAATTGTACAAGACTTTGGTTCAGCCACATTTAGAATACTGTGTACGATTCTAGTTGCCACATTACCAAAAGGATGTGGACCCTTTGGAGAGGGTGCAGAGAAGGTTTACGAGGATGTTACCTAGTATGGAAGGTGCTAGCTATGAAGAGAGGTTGAGTAGGTTAAGATTGTTTTCATTAGAAAAAAGGAGATGGGGGGGACCTGATTGAGGTCTACAAAATCATGAAGAGTATAGACAGGGTGGAGACAGATAAGCTTTTTCCCAGATTGAGGGAGTCAATAACGAGAGGTCACACATTCAAGCTGAGAGGAGAAAAATTTAAGGGGGATACACATGGAAAGTACTTTACACAGAGGGTGGTAGGTGCCTGGAATATGTTGCCAATAGAGGTAGTAGAGGCAGGCACGGCAGATTCATTTAAGATGCATCTGGACAGATGTATTGGGTTATAGGTTTAGGCCGTGGATTTGGATCGGCACCAGCTTGGAGGGATGAAGGGCCTGTTCCTGAGCTGTAAGTTTTCTTTGTTCTTTGATCTATGCAGTAAGAAGGAATGAAAATATACAAGACCATGTTACAAATATTCTTTATCCTGCTAAGTCACCATTTGTTGACATTTTTAGTCTTAGCTCTATTGGGATAGTCTTCAAGGATGTAGTAAATGACATGCTGGAGTAAAGGACAGCACAGTGGCTCAGTGGTTAGCATTGCTGCCTCATGGTGCCAAAGACCTGGCTTGGATTCCAGCCTTGGGCGACTCTCTGTGTGGTGTTTGCACATTCTCCCTGTGTCTGTGTGGGTTTTCTCCCACAATCACAAAGATATGTGGATTAGATGAATTGGCCAGGCTATATTGCCCATAGTGGTCAGGGATGTGTTGGCTAGGTGCATTAGTCAGGCGTAAATACAGGGTAGGCGAATAAGTCTGAGTGGGTTACTCTTTGGAGGGTCAGTGTGGACTTGTTGGGCTGAAGGGTCTTTTTCCACACTGTCGAGATTCTAATTCTAATTCTAATTCAACAAAATGGACTCAAAAAAGTTATCTGACTGACATTGACCCAGCACATCATGCCGTTAAATACTAAGGCTTATAGTTGCATTGCTGTTCTGTACAGGTGAAGTTTATGGTCATATTCTGCCTTTATCTTACGCTTGATCACAATACTGTTAGTTGGACAGCAAACACTAACAGCTACATTCTCAATAATCTGAGCCAGGTGATGCTGGAATAAGCCTTGGCTAACTGAGAGCTCAGATGGTAACTGTGCAGTTGATGACATCCTAAATGTTGCAAACATTTTAGATTCTTCTGCCAAGTGGTCAGACTCATTTCCATGCTCCAGATTTAGTCTGGAAAAGGATCTTGCTCCAAAGAAATTAGCACTAATTCTTTGGGTGTCATCTATTGACAGTCTGATCCATAAAGTATGTTGTTGGAATAGTTGAACAATTGTGATCCAGTAAGGGTTTTATATGCTATCCAGTCTTCCACATTTCTGCTATCCATAACACAGCCATTCCATTTGGTGCTTGAGTCAGTAAAAGTTGAAGAAAATAAAACAAAATAATAATTAATATTTCATTTTCATCTGGTTTCACACATCTGTTAATTGTGTGAAAATTATGCAATAACTCTTACAAACAAACAACTCAATTGAAATACATTGTAAAGCTGACTTTAGACATTGAGCTTTTCTGCAATAGCAGATTATAAATTATATTTATTTTGAATATTGTGAACTTAGTTCTGATAGTGTTGAAGAAATGTTTCCTCAGTCAATGGACTCTTCTCCTTTTACAGCACTGATCTGTGATTTGTTAATTACTTTTTAAAATTTCCTTCTCAGCAGACATTCGGCAATCATTCTGAAATCTCCAGAGATTCTCTTCCACAATTTATTTATGATTTCATTCAAAAGAACAAAACTAAAATATTCCCCCTTAATTTTTTTATTTGTTTAAAGGTCTTTAAATCACTAGTTAAGTTTTGATTTTGACATGGGTCAGAAAGTTAGGTTTTTTTTTCTCTTTCAGTACAAATAATTGAGTGATTATAGAAAATTATACTTGAATGGCATCATTCGCTCCTTCTTTGATTTTATTTTTCTCCTATTTGTCTTCATTTTAAAACCTTCTATTGGATAATTCTTCAAACTCACTGTAAATACTGCAACCACTGAGGTATACTTTCTCTTCTGGAGTTTGTCCTAAACAGCTTTTAATGAACACCACAAGTCAGACTGGTAATCTTCAGCAGCAGCATCTTCCAGACTCTCAGTCTGGAGACAAGAGTTGCTTGCTGAGGGTAAACTCAGAAGTGCCAACCTTGAGTTCCATTATTACTTCAAGTGGTACATCTCCACAAAGAATTGTTTTGCTGAGAGCTGTGACATCAGCAAGGTTAGTGCCAGTGATTACTCATACCTGCAGGAAAGCATTACAGAACTTATCTGATCATTGGAAGCTAATGTGGCATGAATAAACACATGTAAATTGGAAAATGAGTCATTGTGTTGCATTTCTAAAAGAGTTCCAGTCAGCTTCTGCTATTTGCCCCTAGCTACAATACACATCCTCAGCCCTGAAACTAAATTTTAAATTGAAACTATTGCATTCATTGCTACTTGCTGTAATAACAGCAAGGAGAACAATGTGAAGCACCCAGTAATGGGTAAGAGTTGCACAGCTCATTGGCCCATTGGGGATAAGACGTACAGACACATATGTGCTTTCTACATACTCAGTCAACATTATCTTCCTTTGCCTTAACACTTCTTTCTTAATGCCTCATTTTGCAATTGATCAGATATGTAGCTTTTGAAATTTTCCATTTCATGAAGTATTCCAAAAGGCCCAAATCAAAATGGTGGCAGTATAATTTTGTTGTAGACATTGGCAATGGCAGAAAACTGACATTCTTGCATTAAACCCAGTTCTCAATTCATATTCCTTGTGAACGTTTTAGAACAGAATTAAACCTGACAAGTAATAAAGCTCCTTCAGACTACTTCATATACTAACAAAAACCCTTAATTTAAGGTTCTCAAACCACAGCTTATGCCATGATTTTACCATAAGAAAAAGGTGAGGAGACAGGCTCCAGATCTATCGCCAGGTCAGGAATTGAACCCCATGTTGTTGGGTTTATTGTAAATTAACCAACCCCCACCCTGTTCAATGCCAGTCTCCCTTCTGACTTTTCTCTCTTCAGGCATCATGTCTAAAAGGGCAATTATTGGTTTGGTCCCTGATTATGCTTGGCCTTGTGGACACCAGGAAATTCTTCCACTCTCACCACCCACCACCAGGACTTAAAAGCTTGAACAGAGTGATTTTGACCAAGAGGTAAGGATACCACCACTGTGACACCAAGACCACTTACCTTCTAACTAAATTATTACGTCCAGTTTGTGTAAGCGTACTGTGTAAATGTTGCTTCATATTGTAGAAGATTATAATTTATCCAAAAGGTTCTGTCGTCCCAAAATAGGAACCCTAGTTTCAAAACAGATATGTGTACATTAAGATGACTCTAGAAATGAACATTCCCGAGAGGGAACACAACCATGGAAATCTGGTGGTTATAATTGCCCTGTTCTTAACAAGATTAGAGTGGTGCTGGAAAAGCACAGAAGGTCAGACAGCATCCGAGGAGCAGGAAAAGGCCTCATTCCTGTTGAAGGGCTTTTGCCTGAAACGTCGATTCTCCTGCTCCTCGGATGTTGTCTGACCTGCTGTGCTTTTCCAGCATCACTCTAATCTTGACTCTGATCTCCAGCATCTGCAGTCCTCACTTTCGCCCTGTCCTTAATAAGGCCTATCTGATTTTCATCCCATTTAAAACTTATTCTGTTTAACAAACAGGCTACAGTTTAAAGACAGCTCTCAATTAATTTTCTCTGTTTGTCTTTTAGGATGAACTAACAGCCAAAACGTATGAACAAAAATGTACCAAAGAATGGTCTGAGTTTAAGATTAAGTTTAAGTCTGAGTTTAATGTTCCTCACACAGCACACTTCAGTCACCAATAATTATAAACTCTTCAGCTAAGAGATGTAAAATTATAATTGCATAAAATGTTAAAATTTTTAAAGATTAGATCATCTGTGGCTCTGGATGTCTTGAGTTGATGTGAAAGAGTGGTGTTCTCACAAGAGAGGTTACAGAAAAGAAATCATATATTTTAACAATTCAGATTTCTGTTTTAAATTAAATCAGGATTTTAGCTTGATGCATTTATGAAATTGTATTAAAAGTAAACACTAATTTGACTGTGCTCTAAAGATGCCATTTTAAAGTAAATGTAAAACAAATAAGTAACATGACATACGTGCACTTTCAGGAAATCTGTCTCAAACTATTTGTACACATTACTACAGGATACATTGCATGGGTTCCAAATCTTGACGTCAGTCTGTAAGTAATAGTGTGGAGATGAAATGTACTATACCTAGCAACCCAGTTAGCTCTATCTGTGTATAGTGTTTACTTCAAATAAACAACCCATTACTGTTTCATCAAGGCTTGTGTATGATTGCTTTGTTACATTGAAGAGAAGAATGTAACATAGAGGACTGGATGAGTTGTCAGCTTTATCTCAGTAATAGCATGCATGCCTCTTGAGTCATAGAGTTATAGAGTCATCCAGCACAGACCTTTGGTCCAACTAGTCCATTCCAAACATAATCCCAAATTAAACTAGCCCCACCTATTTGCTCTGGGCCCCTATCCCTCCAAACTTTCTTTTTAATCTACTTATCTAAGTGCCTTTTTAATGTTGTAACTGTGTTTGCACCAACCATTTCCTCAGGATGTTCATTCCACACACGAACCACCCTCTGTAAAGAACTTGCCCTTCATGTCTTTTTCAAATGTCTCTCCTCTCATCTTAAAAAAATGCCCTCTAGTCTTGAAATCCCTTATACTATGGAAAAGACACATCCCATTAATCCCCATATCTCTACCCCGAATGATTTTATAAACCTCCATAAGGTCCCCTTCAACCTCATACACTCCAGTGAAAAACATCCCAGCCTATCCAGCCTTTCTTTATATTTCAAACCTTCCACACCCAGACAACATCCTGATAAATCTCTTCTGAACCCTCTCTAGCTTATTAGTATTCTCCCAATAACAAGGCAACCAGAACTAGACGCATACAGTCGTTTCCCCGCCGCCCACCCCGCCCCCCCACCCCCCCGTACCCGTGGGGCATACATTCCAAGGTCGACCGCAGAAGCCTGAAGCTGCAGATAGGAGCAAACCCATTCACTTAAATTCCCACCAGCCCCCGGTCACTGGTTCTGGACAGTTCCCTATAATATGTTCTGGCCGCGGTAAACGGCGGGTAACTGAAATCGCGGAAAACGATTTCGTTCTTACGGGGGTCGCCCAGTATTCCAGAAATGGCCTCAATAATGTCCCATACAATGAACGTTTATTGGTTCAAAGCTTCCTCTGGACAACTGAACACCTAATTAAAGATTGCACATGATACTTCGTGGTGGAGTGCTGTCGGCAGTGAGGCTTTATGTCTATTCTCTTGGATGCAAAAATGCTGTGAAACTATGTTAGAGAAGAATAAAGAGATTCTCCCCGACATCCTGGCCAGTATTTAACCCTCAAGCAACATGTCCAGACCAAAACAAGGCATTATCATGTTGCTATCTGTGGGGTTTTGGTGAACTCCAAGCTGCTGCCATGTCTCCTACAGGACAATAGTGACTACACTCAAAAATACTGCATTAGCTGTTAAAGCTTGAGAACATTCCAAGGGTATGAAATGTACTATTTAAATCCAAACCTTTCTTTATAATTAATAACAGAGTACAACTGAAAACACTATGTTACAAAATAAAACTGACAGCTTGCATTATTCAGCAAATTTGATTTTTTAAATTTAATATCCTGTTATAAAACATTGTTGGGTATAAATGGAAAACAAAGCAATGCAATTATATTTAAGAATATTAAAAGATGCATCCCAGGAACCAATTCAGTAAATTTCCATTGCACCCTCTCTAAATGACATGTATCCAGCTTTCATAATGGGTACCAAAACTGGAGAGAGTGCTTGGGTTGGATTCAGCAGGGGGAAAGTGGGTGCTGGAGATGCTGGAGATTAAGAGTCAAGATTAGAGTGGTGCTGGAAAAGCACAGCAGGTCAGGCAGCATATGAGGAGCAGGAAAATCGATGGTTCGGGCAAAAGCCCTTCATCTTTTGCCCAAAACATCGATTTTCCTTCTCCTCGGATAGTACCTGATCTGCTGTGCTTTTTCAGCACCGCTCTAATCTTGGCTTCAGCAAGAACTTGTACACTTACAGCAAGACTTTCTTACCCTTGTACTCCAATCCTATTGTAATCAGGCCAGTGCATTGTTTGTTTTCCTAATTGCTTGCTGCACCTTCATATAAAAGAGCACCCAAAACCCTCGGAGTATCAAGAGTTCATCATTTCTCATGATTTAAAAAGCTATTTTTTGACTCTTCCTGTCAAAGTGAACAATTACACATTTGCCTGCATTATTCTCACTCTGCTACTGTTGATCCCAGTGACTTAACCCATCCAAGGCCCTTAGCAACCTTTGTGTCCTCCTGCCAACTTTTTTTTCCACACAGTTTTGTATCATCAGCTTACTTGGATATAGCACATTTTGTCATCGATATATTTTGTAATTAGCTAAGGCCCCAGCATCAATGTTGTGGCATCCAGATGTAACATCCTGCTAATGTTGAAAATGATCTTCTTATTCCCACTCAGGGATTTTATTCTCCAGTCTTTAATCTATTCTAGTTATCTACAACCCATGCACCTATACCTTATGCTAGCAACTTCTGTGTGGCACTTGAGCAAACACATTTCAAAAATTTAAATACAGGCCTGGTTCACTTTTATTATATTGTCAAATATTTCTAATAGATTTGCCAAATACAGCATCCTTTCAAGAAAACCATGTTGAAAATGTTTTAAGATAACACTAAAGTGGTGTTTTAAGTGAAGGTAGAATATTTTCATTGGAAGGTTTTCTAAGATTGAACTGGGTTTGAACAGAGGAGGAAATTACTTCTAAGCCCAATCCTGAGCATAAGCTTCCAATAGGAATGATCTGCCTTCCAGAATATTGGGTGGATTTTCCCTTTCTCTGAACTAGGGACAGTGTAGTGTGAGCTCAGTTGGTTCTGGACAGTTGTTTTGGCCAGAATGTTCTGTTCTCCACTTAAACACTCAAGTCCTAGGATGGATGTGTTATCCCAGTCGAAGACTAAGACAAGCCAAACAAATACAAGCATGAGAATTCCTGGACGCATGGCATTCCAAATGGAACTCTATCAACAAACACATCGAGTTAGACCCCTTCTACTACCCACTGAGAAAAAAGAACAGGAAGTGACTTCACCGCAGGAAATAACATCACCAACCCAAAGAAACTCAAACATATAAATAGAAAGCAGGAATTTTCAGCAGTGCTTCGCCTCAGGCCCACTGAAGATGTTACCTAGTAGGGTTACGAAACATCTGGAAATGAACTTTCCAGCTCACCTACATCCAAGACAAAAACTGAGTATATAAGATTCAAGGTCGTCAACTATAGATAACCAAGGCCATGTACTGAACTGGCTGAGGTCAGAAGAGCTCTTTTCCACTGCAAAAGGAGGGTCATTTAAACTCTGCATGCTTCATGCTCACTGCCTTTATTCCTGATGAAGGGCTTTTGCCCGAAACGTCGATTTCGCTGCTCGTTGAATGGAACTACCTGTCTGCTCTCAACCTGTCTGGTTTATTGCAGATGAGAGGGGTGGAATTGCCAAATAACAGGGTGTAACACATGAACTGTTACAATACTTCTGCTTTGAGCAGATTAACCATTGACCCTGGCAAAATTATAGGGTTATAAAATTTGTGAAGAAACTTTGTTAAGCAATATTTGAAAATTAGAAGGATATGATGATGACACTGATAGCTGAGGAACAGACAGGTACATTATGGAGGGCTCATCAATGGAAAACAAAACTAACAAGCTGAATTCTTTCAATTCAATTGGGATCTCATTTTATGAATATTCCATTAAAAATCTTCCCTGACCTACTTTGATTTTCACCTTTTAAACCATACCATTTTTATTCAGTTATACATGAAACTGTGAGATCAAATGTTAAATATCTCTGATGTTGAATCGAAATGCTGAATCATCCATTAATGCCCATCAAACATTTTACTTTAGCTCAGACTGAAAAATAACACTCTTCGCTTACAACTTTGATCTTTAACTCTACTGGAAAACCAGGAAGGTTGCTCTGTCCTTGTATGATACCTAGTCCCTACTCAAAAATGGAACAACTCAGGGAAAAAGACATACTTCTGATGTCTTTGCTTATGTCCTGCTGTACAGCTAGTTACAAAGGAAAAGCTGCCTTTCTTATACTCACTGCATGTGTATTCTCTTGGGTCTGCTATACCTGCCATGACCAATAGGAAACATGAGCAGAGAGCTGGGAAAGCAGTATTTAAAGAAAAGCTAAAACTGAAATTTTATTTTGGCAAAGGGAATTAAAAACCAGAGAGAATTATTCAGGCATTCATGTAGAGATATGATTTTAATTTCTCTGCTCCCTCTGGTGTACTTCATCAGAATTAATTATAAGTTCAAAGAAGGATTGTTGGAGGCAATCTAGACATGGTGGAGTGTCCCGTTGGATTGGAGCCAATGTGCAATCCCAATAGTCACTGAGGGAGGTTCTATAAAGTTCTTCAAACAGCTACAATTTAATAAAAGCATCTGTTTCAAGAATTTGGATCTGCTATTTGGCTGAAATTAATTGAGGTGTTGCAAGATTGCACCAGAAGCCAAAAGCCCAGATTTAATCTAAAATTGAGATTTGTTTTGACAGTACAGATGAACCACCAGCCAACCATTCAGATGCAACTAGGCAAGCTATCCTCCATATTGTATCCTATATTTCAACCATTTCCTTCTTGAAATGGTACAGTTGTTGTGGAGTCAGGAATATATGGAAAGTGCAGAGAAGTGGAGCTTACTAGAGCTTTATTTCAAAGAGCCAGCATAATGTTTTGAATCAGTTCTTCATGTTGCATAGCTCCATATTCTAATTATTTTGTAATATGGACCGTATTCTCTGAAACTACAAAGCAACTAGTAAATTTAAAGCTGCATGTTGTGAGAATGTCCATAGGAAATGGTGGGATCAATTCAAGTGTGCCACTGTTGAGCCTGACAGTTTGGTCTTCATGGGAACACAATCATTAAGTAAGTGAAAAATGGCAACGATCAGTTTACCTGTACAGGTATACACTTAAACAGAAATCTATTCCTAAAGTCCATTCTGAAGAAATTGTATTGGATTCGAAACATTAACTCTGTTTCTTCCTCCAGACCTGCTGAGTTTCAGCAGTGTCTTCTATTTATTATGTCAGATTTGCAGCATTCAGGAGAGCATTTCACTCTTAGCCCTTCCTAATATACAGTAAAATGGCCATCCACCGGTAATTCTGAGGTAAGGTATGAGTTAGTTATTTTATTATAGGTATTCTAAAGATGCTGAAACCTATGATTATTAAAACACTCTCCACAAGTATCTCATTAAGAGAATCTTAGAACTTCTGATTTTGTTGGAAAGGTGTCATCAAAGTGAGGACTTTGAAAGAGTGTTGAACCAGCTGTGAGATAGAACATAGAACATAGAACAATACAGTGCAGTACAGGCCCTTTGGCCCTCGATGTTGCGCCGATCCAAGCCCACCTAACCTACACTAGCCCACTATCCTCCATATGCCTATCCAATGCCCGTTTAAATGCCCATAAAGAGGGAGAGTCCACCACTGCTACTGGCAGGGCATTCCATGAACTCACGACTCGCTGAGTAAAGAATCTACCCCAACATCTGTCCTATCCCTACCACCCCTTAATTTAAAGCTATGCCCCCTCGTAATAGCTGACTCCATACGTGGAAAAAGGTTCTCATGGTCAACCCTATCTAAACCCCTAATCATCTTGTAAACCATCTGCAATGGTTGGGGGTCTTTTAGTAGCTCCCATAGGACGTTTTGAAACAGTTTATAGGCATTTTCCATGAGTGATGACATTACTCTTGATGATTCACTGGAGTAACCAATCCCTGATCCTCGTAGGTTCTGAGCACATTTAAGAGGGGTCTAAGAAAGACACATGTTTCCTTTGTTCTTCACTGTAAAACTGGACAGTCAGAAGTTACCTTTTCTCCTTTAAGTGTCTGATCAGTAGTTCAGGTGTGATCAGGGGCTAAAGTACAGCATCAGTCACAGCAAGTGTAACTCCTTTTGTCTTCTACTTCTGTTAAAGCATTAAAAGGCACTTTAAAGTTTTCTGTGAATTAAAGGCAAATGGCTTGGGTGGAGAGGATAATGTGTCTTTTCCAATGTTAGAGGTTGAAGACCAACACTGTGGACTACGTGGAAGATACAGCCATGTGGATATTGCACGCACGAACATTCAGTTTCATAATTTAAAACAAGACAGGGAGCCCAATGAAAGACGCAAGTGATCCCGTTGTTTAAAAGTTCAATGTCACATAGAAACAATAAAAATAGACTCTCAGATATCATCTGGTTCAACGTAAGACAGTGGCTGGAGAGAGGAACCGAAATAGTAACTAGGAGAAGAGGTTTGTGGTAAGGCCTTAAGATAATGGCCTCAGTCTCACCATGTTTAATTCATGGAATGTGTGGCTCTATCCAGGACTGGATTCTGGGCAAATGGTCTGACAACTCAGGGACGGTGGACAGATCAGCAAAGTTTGGGTTTCAGCTTTCCTCAAACTTAAGCAGACTAGACAGGAAACGTGGAAGAATTTGCCAGGCCTTCCTCTTTGGGCCTGCCCATCAGTTTCTAGATTGTCTGCAGGAAGTGCTGGATCAGTAAATGACCCATATTTATGCACTCATATTTTAATAACATGCAGATCATGGAAAGACACGTTCCAACACGGTGTAGATTTTTTTAACTTATTCACAGGATGAGGGCATCGCGGACTAGGCAGCATTTGTTGCCCACCCCTAATTGCCCAGAGGGCAGTTAAGAATCAACCCCATTGCTGTGGGTCTGGAATCACATGTAGATCAGACCAGGAAAGGATGGCAGTTTTCATCCCTAAAGGAGATTAGACAATGGTTTCATGGTTAACGTTAGACTCTTAATTCCAGATTTTTTATTGACCTCAAATTCCACCATTTGCTGTAGCAGGGTCCTCAGAACATTACTTGGGCCTCTGGATTAACAGTCCAGCGATATTACCACTCGGCCATCACCACCATCACCACCACCACCACTGACACCGCCCCCAACCCCCAACCTCCCACTTAGGGACATGGGCACAGGGGACATAGTCTAGATACCCATGGAATTGATATCACAGACTTTAACTTCAAATTCTTAAAACTACTTTCCAATTTAACACTGACACAATGCTGAATAGGCCTGTGAAGCATTCTTTCAACAGGGAAGCAGGTTTCTCAGCAGAAGTTCGGTGAAATGTGAGACACAATAATATCCAGAATCATTGGGAGGAGAAACTAGACAAAAATCAGCGTTCAAGGAAGGAGACTGGGGAAGAGGCAGAGGCTGTATGTGATGACAAAATTGACTTGGTGGTGATGCATTATAAAAGGGTTTATGGTCGAGCTTTTTAAATGTAATGTTTGTGTATCTCTGGTCGCTGTGGGACAAATACAAGTTCACAAATGCAGGTCTCAGTGAGATGTTTAGGGAATTAAAGGAGAACTATAACCGTCCATGACGCACACAAGGACCCAGAGATGCAGACAGAGGTGTAAAGGGACATCTCATTATGACCATGCTTCTACATTTGTAGGTCATGTTTCAACACTAGACAGCTCACTCAAACTAAAAGATCAGACACAGTCATGTGGTGGATTTGAAGGTCAGATCACCTCCCTTAGTAAATTTACTCCTGAATGTTATATTTGAGCCATACTGAGGTATCATTAATTACTGAAAAGTCACATTGAATTTACAGAACCGAAACAGGACATCCAGTTCAACACTGATCACCAGAACAGTGGAGTAAGAGCGAGGGTGAGCATGAAAATGAAAAATGACACAAATACCATACCTGCCCTGACTTAACACTGCTCCACTCATCAGGAATCCATTTATCAAAGGGGCACATTCAACAGCATCAGGATAAAAGTCAAGCCACTTTGAACTGAGGTAAGGAGTGACCTTGTCACTCAGAAGGGGGTGAATCTTTGGAATTCTCAACCTTGGAAGGCTGCGGAAGTTCAGTCATCAAACCAGAGATTGATAGAATTCTCATTGCTAATGACATTAAAGAATATGGGATTGCGTGGGAATGTGGGGTGGTTGATCAGCCATGATCTTGAAAATAGAAAGAAAGGGCTGAATGGCCTATGTCTATTCCTGTCAAAAAGAGTGGTGCTGGAAAGCACAGCCGGTTAGGCAGCATCCGAGGAGCAGGAGAGTCAACGTTTTGAGCATATGCTCTTCCTTCTATGCCTGTGCTCCTCTGTCCAAGCTGGGCATCAACAACAACTTTTCTTTAGACAGCACTTTTAAAAGAATAAAACATCCCCCAGAAATTAGTTCATGCAACAATTTATTTCAAAAACAGATACCTTACACCTTAACTTAAAATAGTTTACCACGTCCACACTCCTCAGGATTGTCTGTATCTGATCTGCTAACATCAGGAATCAACAGTTTAAATTCTCAGGAAAGAATTTTCATTCCATCATATTATGGACAGCCATCCCCACTAGCACCTACCTTGATTAGAATCCTGCAGGTATTTACAATTAAACTGTTTAGCAATAGGTAGAACGTTTGTGCACCAATTTTCTGCTGAAGTCTCTCTAAATATGGAGTTGTTCTTTGACCCAAGTCTTGTAGGTCATCCAAAGACACAACATCCCACTGCCTCAGCAGACTGTGGAAATCTAAGTCACTGAATGGATGCCCATTTAATCACGGTCATGCAGTCATCGCTTCACGTCCATGGCAGAATGCATTCCACATCATCCGCAGGAAGTTTTGAGTTTTAAAATGGAAACAATTCAATACTGTTCCAGGCCTTATCTTTGAAGCTATACAATATTGTCACTTTTCGTTTTACCTCTGAACATGACACCACCCTTCAAACACATAAATGCGTTAAAGCAACTCTGAAGTCCAGAGAACTACACAAAGTGAGAGGTGAATTAATCATTATTTATGGCTGTTGGAGGCCAATTGTTTCAGTCTTAGGGCATGTCTTTGCAGGGTGGCAGAAGCATATAGGTGGGCAGATTGTTATATAAGATGGTGGCTCTGAAAGGGTTAATGCTGGATTTATAAACATCTCACTTTAGCCTCCCATGCTCCAGGGGAAATAACCCCAGCCTATTCAGCCTCTTCCTATAGCTCAACCCCTCCAACTTTAGCAACATTAGTTCATACTGGAGACTGCATTTGGCAATCTGATGAGGTCACACAGTCATTGGCGGAGTCTAGCTTGAGATCCCAAAAGGGGTCAAATGAGTCAGCCCTTCCTCCCAATGGTCTCAGAAATTATGCCTAACTGGCAAATGTAACTTGTACTTATTGCTATTATGGAATAAGTTACAACCTAATGTTAAGGTGAATGCCTCTTCTTGATAAGACTCACTAGCAATTCATCTTCCACTACAGATAAACAAACTGGGGCTTATATTAAAAGTGGATTAGTGGTAATACTCTACTCCTGCCATTAACTAGTAGCGGTTTATTCCACAAAATGACATAGATCCTGACATTAAATGGTGCTTTACACTTACTTGGTGTATGACCTGCCAATCGCAGGTGGGCGGCACGGTGGCAGTGGGCGGCACGGTGGCACAGCGGTTAGCACTGCTGCCTCACAGCGCCAGAGACCCGGGTTCAATTCTCGCCTCAGGCGACTGACTGTGTGGAGTTTGCACATTCTCCCCGTGTCTGCGTGGGTTTCCTCCGGGTGCTCCGGTTTCCTCCCACAGTCCAAAGATGTGCAGGTCAGGTGAACTGGCCATGTTAAATTGCCCGTAGTGTTAGGTAAGGGGTAGATGTTGGGGTATAGGTGGGTTGCACTTCGGCGGGGCGGTGTGGACTTGTTGGGCCGAAGGGCCTGTTTCCACACTGTAAGTAATCTAATCTAATCTAATCTAATCTAATCACAGGTCCGGTTAATATTCTGTCTGAACATGCATTTAGCTGCAAAAGGGACTATCCCTCAGCAGCTCACAGCAGCTATTACTCAAGGGAATCACCACAGACAGTTATTTGAGTTATTTTTGACTTTCGATTGCTGCAGCAGAGCAAGTGAATGAACTGGGTTGAGAGTTGTTGGAGGAGTTTGGAACGGTTTTGGGAATCAGAATAAAGTGTTACTCTACTTTGACAAGGAGGCAAGTATTGTATGAAAACTTGTCAACAAGAAGCCCTGTCATTACCAATGGGGCTTGGAGTCACACTCCTTCTTGGGATGAAAAACTTTGACTTCACATCTCTTTTTCACAATGTTTAAATAAACTTGAAATAGTTGTTGATATCATAACAAAAATATTGTGTGCAAGTGTTTAAGGAAGGACACGTGTTCACTGGATATCGTACAGTGAATTTCACGACATTGGTCTGCAGGATATGAGATTCATCAGGAAGAACTTTTGCCCGAAATGTCAACTCTCCTGCTCCTCGGATGCTGCCTGACCTGCTGTGCTTTTCCAGCACCATATTCTCAATTATAATCTCCAACATCCGCAGTCCTCACTTGCGCCTTCAAAATTGAACACCCTGGTCACTTTCTCCAAATCCCTCTGCAGGATATACCTTGAGGGCCACCAATGGAAACATGGGCATGAAGAACATTATGGTACCCACACCCCCAGCTATAAAAACGTGAGGGGAGCCCACCCACAATTCTGACTCCATGCTCCACTGCAACTTGACACTGGAAGCAGTGGAAGTTGCTTAAACTTGAGTTGTCTGTCATTATCTTGGTTTCAGTTGACAGTTACAGGGAAGCCAGGTAGTACCAGCAGACTGAGGAGCCCAGGTACGTCCAGGGTTAGGTGTCTTGGTGAGGGGATGGTCACTAGGTTAAATAGGTCAATAGTGAGGGTTATTGGCAGGGCTAATTTCTGTTGTATGTTTCTGATGTTCCGTCCCCTTGTCCAACAGCTAGAGCTGTTGCACCTCCTGCACGCTGTGGGCCTACGCCTGCCTTTGGCTACATACCGTTGTGATGGAAGAGGCCTGATTGGTAAATAAAGGGCCTCAATAGGTATACAGAGAGATGAGCTACCCACTGCCTTCAGACAGGCTGGGTAAGGTGGTGACCCAATGGATCTTCCTTCAGGTCCCCCCTCACCTTCAAACCCAATGAGCTCTATCCTTCTTGCAGGCTTTCTGACTAAGGCTTGGAGTATTGCGTCAGTGAACCTGATTGTCAAACCTTATCAGAAGTCTAGCTTTAATTATATATGCTTCAATTCAAAATGGCTTGACATACAGTAATGTGGGTCCATGAAGTCACAGGGATTAATGATGAAAAGACCACTGCAATTTTAAGAGAAAATTGTATAAATATTTGAAATAGATATAGGACTAAGGGGAAGAGCAAAATATGAGGAAAGTTGGTGGTGGAAGGTTAATTTTGAATCTTTGTAGCAAATGCACAACAGTCTGGATGACCTTCTTTGTAAATTTAATTGACAGTTGATTGTGGCAGTTCGTCTGAGATTAATATTTTCTCACACTGAAAGCTGTGGTCACAGTCTGTGCCCTACTATTTCCATACCAAGGCAAACTGGAGCATTTATATAACGTAAAATAACCTTTAAAATGATAATAATATTTGTTTATACTGATTGAATTTTCCAGTCCTCCTCCTTCAGACACTCCAATATTCTTCAATTGCTGGCAATGGAAACATTATAGCTATGCATCGAAAATGTGTTTTGTAACTAGCCTTGAGACACAGTGGGGGAAAATTAAAGGTTGCCTTTCCACCTGCTGCCCTGGTAGACTCTGCACTAATTTCAGCTGCCATAAACTAGAGGGACTTATTAGAATTTCTGTACCACATGCTGTTATTGACCCTTTGGAAGTGTCTGTCTCTGCCTTGTGTGATTAGAGCTGTGAGTTCATTAATGATACTATTTTTAGCTGATTTCTTCAGAAAGCGCCTAAGGCAGCCGAGAGATACTGAACTGTTGACTGTATACATAAGTAAATGGATAGAATGGCTTAATGCTTTTGTGACAATCATAAACAGTGAGAGCAATCTTTGCGAGTCATGAAAACAAGATTTCTTTAAAAAATGAAGTGCTCAATTCTATTCACACAGCTCTGCAATTCAAGCCTTTACACCAATTATATGTGAGTGTCCCAGATAACTCTTTGAAAAGTGGGACGTTCAGCCTGCTCCACTTTCAAGGTGACACTGCAACCAGAGGAGAGGTATTTCCAACATGGAGCTGGATTTTACAGGAGGATGAGTGTTTTTCCCCCTCCATGATGCCCTGCCCACAAGAGGTGCCAGCTCACCTAATTGACTGGCTCTAGCCACCCCAATAGTGCCAGACATCAATATTGGGCTCGGCCAGGAGAGAAAGCAGTCCCCAGGATGAGGAAAGTAGAGGGGCAGAAAGAGAGGCACACAGAGAAAGAGAGAGAGAGAGAGGTAAGTCTGGGGTTTTAGTCAAAGAAGGATCAAGGAGCCTTGGGAAGGTAGCAAGAGGGATATGTAGGGAATGGGTTTAGGTAGCCAAATGGGGAAAGACAATGCTGTGGGAGGTAGGAGCTTAGGCAAAGAGCACACGGTACTAAATGAACTATATGTCCCTCTCCTCTTCCCACTCTTGCTCGCCTGCCAGCCAGTATAATACGTGGGATAATAGGTTGGTGAACAAGCTCAACTGGCAATTGGTGACATTGATTACCATGGCAACAGCCTGCTGATTTCAGCGTCTGTGCGCACACTGTATCACGGGCAGGAAGATGATGTGCTCGCCATCCGTAGTACTTTACATGCCTCTTTGCCAATTCCATGCCGTCCAGGTGCTGTGAGATCCAGATGGTAGAGTTTATTGTTGTTTGATAGAAGGTTAAATGTACAATCCACAAGCGAGATTACAAAAATCAAAATATATAATCTAGGCTGAGATTCATGCAGTACTGAGGCAATGTTACATTGGTGCAAGTGTCAATTTAAAGATCCCACAGTCAGATGTTCCAATTTCTCATTTTATTGTATTCTTATCGCAGTACCTTGGGACTTGCTTCCACTCCATTTCATTGTGTTCTGAGATGGGAGATAGGTTCAAAGAGTGATTTGCAGACATGAAGGGCAGACTTGAATGGAGCTCTATGTTGCTTTGAGTTATGCCCTTCCTCTCTGACATCTCGACTTCACCTTGACACATTCATAACAAAAGGTAGAATTTGAAGATATATACTGGTTTGGGTATGAACCAGCTTCCCAATGTTAGCATCTTACTATTGAATCTTGAGATGATCACTTTCAACAATGCAACACTACCTCAGTCCTGTAGGCCATTCAGCCCCTTCAGCCAATCCACCATTTATAGAGTCATAGAGTCATACAGCATGGAAACAGACCCTTCAGTCCAACCTGCCAGGTTTCCCAAACTGAACTAGTCCCACGTGCCTGTGTTTGGTCCATATCCCTCTAAATCCTCTTCATGTATCTTTTTAAATGTCCTTTAATATGTAATTGTACTCACCTCTACCATTTCCTCTGGCAACTCATTCCATTCAGTCACTGCAGTGAGACTTGAACCCACAACCTCCTATCTCAGAGCTAACTGTAGTCCCAAATAAGCAAGAACTGAAATTCTGAGTGCAGGCTTATGCTGGAAAAAGCCTCATTCACAGATGCTGAAGATGATGAAGCATAGATAGTCTATCATTCAAACTTAGAGGAGATAAAACAGAATATAGGTCTGAACAACATGACAGAGGCAGAATGGACTAAGGTTGAGGAAGTTATAAATTCGGATGATAGTGAGGAACCAATTCTCAAGGATTGTAGGATGGGCAAACACGGAGGACTTTCAAAAGGAAGTTATACTCCACTCTCCCATTCTACCTTCATACCTTTGATCCATTTAATTCCTCAAATTAGATTGTTCTTAGTCTTGAATCTGCTCAACAAAGTATTCCCATTCCTTTGGGATAGCAAATTCCTGAGATTAGCAATATTTGAGTGATGCTATTTCTCCTTATCTTATTCTTAGATGGGTAACTCCTTATCTAGAGATGATCTGGCAGAGACACAAGCATTTATCCTATCATATCTCCAAGAATTTTGTATGTTTCAAACCCAGAGAATATAGGCCCATTCTACTCTCTGTATTAACAGCTGGGGTTCAGTCTAATGAGTTTTCATTTCACCCTTTTGGAGGGAAGTATATCTTAGCGAGTTTTGTGAAGTATATCTTTCCTTAGTTAAGGAGTTCAGAACTGTGCATAGTACTCCATGTGCTGGTTCATGTACTGGTTCAGTACTCCATGTGCTGGTTCAGTGGTGTTTGACCTGGGAAAGAAGCAAAGTACTTTGTATTCTCAGTAGGAGGATTGATGGATATCTTGGATGTAGGACTGTCCTTTGACCACACAGACTAAGTTTAGGTATCCTTTATTGTAAGCTACAACAAATAAAACAGATAAAAGATGATGTTTCAGGGTCATCATAGGGACAAACATTATTTAGCTCTGAGTAATTCAATGATGAGGCCAGTGTTTGAAAAAGCATCTGTACCATCAAATATTTATCTTACAGAATGACACTGGAGAAAGTTTAGAGTGGCAAAGTGTAATGGAAAATGAACAAATTTTACATTTACTGTGAAATTTGAAAGAGAATGTTTTTTTCTAAAATTTAATGAGGTAAAAACAATGACTGCAGATGCTGGAAACCAGATTCTGGATTAGTGGTGCTGGAAGAGCACAGCAGTTCAGGCAGCATCCAAGTAGCTTCGAAATCGACGTTTCGGGCAAAAGCCCTTCATCAGTAATCTAAAATTTAATGTTGTGCTGAGCTTAGTAAACAATACTTTGATGAGGTTTGCAGCCAGCTTGTCTCTGTTTGAACTTTGTAAACATTTAACTTGACCTTGCAACAGTCAAATTCAGCGAAAGCTGAAGAACTGTTAAGTCCAAGACCAGGGGATAAGATAATAACAACTTGAGTTTTCCCAGACTTTGCCCTTGAGAGCGCGATAAAAAATAGTATAAGACAAGTATCTGAATTATGCTCAAGTACCCCTCGCATAAGGCATTTTGTCAAGTGCAGAAGGTCCCTTTGCAAAGGCCTGTAATAAAATTTTTCTTTGCTCTTGCTAGCATTTGAGTCGAGTAAATTTAAATTCCACAACACAAAGCAATACTTTTATATTGAAATTTTGTCTGTTGGAATTCAGCCCAATTGGGGAAGTTAAAATGAGTTTAGCATTTTTCTATGTCACATCATGATTGCAACTTCTGAGGTTTTAAATTTTTTTTGTTTCTTAAAAAGAAACAAAATTTACTTCATGTAATTTTCTCCTGTTCATCTCTTCTCTGGCATCGCAGACCTCATGTAGTGTTTAGTAATAAAAAGAGTGGTTAATTTATTTAAATTGATTTTTTAGACTATTTTTCACACCTTCACTCTCTTAAGATCATTGTCTTGTGTGAAAAGCTACCCTGGAGATTTATGAATTTTTAATGGAAAGGAATTGTAATGATGCCAAAGGAAAGAAAACTGATTGGAGTGACTTTTTAAAACATTTTGAGAAACAAACTAACATTAATATCAATTTACATTGATTCCATCAGTGATAATTCTTCATGCAGCCTTATAGGAGCATTAACAAGTACAGATGTCCGATAGTTAAGGACATGGAGTTGAAACTGTTATGCAAGCTCTGAGGTCTAAGCCTGTACGATTGTTTCACAAGGGATAATGAAGGCCAACAAAAGTCAGATTGTATAAATTACCACATGCATAGAAAGCAATGAAAAATTCAAAGTTACACAGATTTTGCACACGACAGCATCTAGAAGGCGGAAAAGAAGTAATGGAGAATGCAACTCTTCATACAGAAGAGGTGTAGTGCAGGATTTCACCCAAGACTTGAGTAAATTGATAAGGACCCAAAAGTAAGATTGACTGTGTCAAAATCTCAAATGGAAAGCAAACATCTCATTCCTAAGATTTCTTCACAGATTAGGGCTAGATGTTTGACCAACTTAACCCAAAAGCTGGTTGAGCTTCATGATGGCTAAGATAAAGAAGAAGGAAGAGGAGGAGAAGAAAAGATGAACAACAAACAAGAGCCAAAACAAGAGGCATAGGAAACAGTGGCTGCGGTTGAATAAGCAACACATGAAGAAGGGAACCAAAATCTTCAACATTGTCAAGGAGTCAACCAAGAGACAGATGCTGAAGGCATTGTAGATATCTTCAGATGAGTGAAAGACATCTTCCATGACCGAAGAAACTGTCACATAGGTCTCCTGTAGGTAGTTCTGCAGCTACCCATATTGGGAATTAGTGTTATGCCTGTGACATTCAAGATCAAAGCAGCATTTAACTTCAAGCTTATTTTGTGTGTTATCTTCCACAAGGTGAGAAGCATTGAGTGACATTAGCCTGACTGTACAAGCATGATGCCGCATTAATAACACAAGTCAAGATATCAATCCCAGAGCTGTGATTGCCTGATGTATCACCAGTGAAAAGAATACATTATTGAGGAAGTTAGCACTTAAAGGGTGTTTAACTGAAATGTAGTTCAACTTCATCAAAATTCTGGAGCTGACGCAAATCAAAAAAGCATGGTATAAGTGTGCATGCTGTGAGATGATCACCAGAAACTGTTTTATGTGGTGGTAGCTTTGTCCCGTGCAGCACATCGGTGGTGCTGTGTGAGTTGTTGAATGTTGTGTTGCTTTTTATGCTTTAAGTGTGAACCCTGGCAAATAGGTGAGAACCGAGAGCACTGTGGTGAAAGTAGTGCTAGAATTCTGACAAATATTGTTTATACGAAACATCTGATGGAGACGCCTGGCATCCAATCTTGTGTATGAGAGTCCCATGCAGTGACAACCTTACAGTGTTTACTCACACTCACAGGGACACAAAACATTGAGCACACTGCAGTATATAACCTGACAGAGTGCAAAAGGTTATTAAGTGTACTATGGCATTGATTTTATTGTGACTCCATTGGAAGTTGACAGTCACAGCCATTTCTGTCCAGGCTACCTTCTTCAGTTGGGATGGCAACCTGTTGTTTTCTCTTGAGAAAATAAAACTTCTGTTCTCTCTTGAACAGCCTTCAGAAGAACCTTCAGGGAGTTAATACCTTCGAACGTCGGTGGGAGCGATAAGCAGAGGTTGATAACTGCTATCCCAGAGATGCAGAGAGTGAAATTGCTCCTGGGTGCCTTTTCAACATGGTGCTCAGATGTTAGAGTCTGGAGATCTCAGATGAGTGGCCGCTTAACCACGTATGCATGCAATTCGGCATTTTACCCATGAATATAGTTATAATGAGCTGAGAAGAATATAATTAAGTAACTACCTGAACTATCCCTGAATGGACATACCGCCAATGTTTAGGCTTGCCTTCACACAGAGACACAAAACCAAAAATTCCATCTGAATTTTAAAAAAAAAAGCCTTACTTCACTTTTGTCTTCCCCAGATGAAATGTGCCAAATTGTGACATATAAAATCTCAAATGAAAAACAAACATCTTATTCCTAATATTTCTTCACAGATTAATGCTTTCATGCCAGATGTTTGACCAACTTAACCAGAAGCTGATTGAGCTTCATGAAGGTTAAGACAAAGAAGAAGGACGAGGACTAGAAAAGATGAACAATGCAACAGGAGCTGCAGTTGTGGTTGAGTAAGCAACACGTGAAGAGGGGAACCAGAGTCTTCAATGTTGTCAAGAAAAGAATGCCCATATTACAGAGGAGGAGGTGCTGGATATCTTAAAATGCATAAATCCCCAGGACCTGATCAGGTGTACCATAGAACTCTGTGGGAAGCTAGGGAAGTGATTGCGGGGCCCCTTGCGAGATTTTTTGGATCATCGATAGTCACAGGTGAGGTGCCAGAAGACTGGTAGTTAGCTAACATGGTGCCACTATTTAAGAAAACTGGTAAAGAAAAGCCAGGGAACTATAGACCAGCGAGCCTGACATTGGTGTTGGCAAGTTGTTGGAGGGAATCTTGAGGGACAGGATTTCCATGTATTTGGAGTTTTCCCACTTCCCCTCCCCTCACCTTATCCGAGTCCCATTCTTTCAACTTGGCACCGCCCTCCTGAACAGTCCTAATGTCCATCTTCCCTCCCACCCATTTGCTCCACCCTCCACTCTGACCTATTACTTTCAGCTCCACCTTCATCTACCTATTGCATTCCCAGCGACCTTTCCCCCAGCCTCACTCCCCTCCCATTTATCTCTCAAGCCTCATTCCTGAGAAAGGGCTCATGCCTGAAACGTCAATTCTCCTGCTCCTCGGATACTGCCTGACCGACTGTGCTTTTCCAGCATTCCACCCTTTGATTCTGATTAGGGATAGTCAACATGGCTTTGTGTGTTCAAAATCATGTCTCACTAACTTGATTGAGTTTTTTGAAGAAGTAACAATTAGGGCAAAACTGTGTAAGCATTCGATAAAATTCCTCAAAGTAGACTGGTAGGCAAGGTTAGATCACATGGAATACAAAGAGAACTAGCCATTTGGATACAGAACTGGCTCAAAGATAGAAGACAGAGGGTGGTGGTGGAGGGTTGCGTTTCAGACTGGAGGCCTGTGACCAGTGGTGTGCCACAAGGATCGGTGCTGGGTCCACTGCTTTTCATCATATATATAAATTATTTTGGATGTGAACATAGGAGGTATAGTTCGTATGTTTGCAAATGACACCAAAATTGGAGGTGTGGTGGACAGCGAAGAAGGTTACCTCAGAGTACATTCGGATCTTGATCAGATGGACCAATGGGGTGACGATGGCAGATGAAATTTCATTCAGATAAATGTGAGGTGCTACATTTTGGAAAGGCAAATCAGGGCAAGACTTCACCAAAACACACACCAAACAATGCCACTTCCCTGTGGCTGACCACTTCAACTCCTCTCCCACTCCGCCAAGGACATGCAAGTCTTGGGCCTGCTCCACTGTCAAATCCTAGCCACCTGATGCTTGGAGGAAGAACACCTCATCTTCTGCCTTGGAACCCTCCAGTGACATGGTATCAACACCGATTTCAACAGTTTCCTCATCTGTCTTCCACCCACCTCATCCCAGATCCAACCCTCTAACTCGACACCACCTCTTGAACTGACTGACCTATCCATCTTCCTTCCCACCTATCCACTCCACTCTCCGGTCCACTCTCTACTCCAACCTATCACCATCAACCCCCATGTGCATCTATCTGTCATCTTCTCAGCTACCTACCCCCCAGCCCCACCACTTCTCCTATTTATCTCTCAGCCCCCTCCCCACTCCCTCATATTCCTGATGAAGGGCTCAGGCCTGAAACGTCGATTCTCCTGCTCTTCAGATGCTGCCTGACCTGCTGTGCTTTTCCAGTGCCACATTTTTAGACATACACTTCATGGTAGGTTCCTGGTGAGTGTTACTGAACAAAGAGACCTTGGATGCAGGTTCATTGTTTCTTGAAAGTGGAGTCTCAGGTAGATAGGATAGTGAAGAAGGCGTTAAGTATGCTTTCCTTTATTGGTCAGAACATTGAGTATAGGAGGTGGGAGGTCATGCTGCAGCTGTACAGGACTTTGGTTAGGCCACTTTTGGAATACTGCATGCAATTCTAGTCTTCCTCCTATCGGAACGACGTAGTGAAACTTGAAAGGGTTCAGGAAAGATTTACAGGGATATGGCAAGGGTTGGAGGGTTTGAGCTATAGGAAAGGCTGAATAAGCTGGGGCTATTTTTTCCCTGGAGCATTGGAGGCTGAGGGGTGACCTTATAGAGGTTTATAAAATCAGGAGGGACATGAATAAGGTAAATAGACAAGGTCTTTTCCCTGGGGAGGGGGAGCTCATAACTAGAGGGCATAGGTTTAGGATGAGAGGGGAAAGATTTAAAAGGGACCTGAGGGGCAACGTTTTCACGCAAAAGGTGTTGTGTGTATGGAATGAGCTGCCAGAGGAAGTGATAGAGGCTGGTACAATTGCAATATTTACAAGGCATCTTGTTGGGTACATGAATAGGAAGGGATTAGAGGGATATGGGCCAAGTGCTGGCAAATAGGACTAGATTAATTTAGGATATCTGTTTGGCATAGACAAGTTGGACCAAAGGGTCAGTTTCCATGCTATATGTCTCTGTGACTCCATGACTCTATGATTCAAGTCAACTAAATTGTAGATGGTATTGTAGATATCTTCCAATGAATGAAAGGCAGCATCATAGTTATCTTCACATGATTGGAGAAGCTGTCACCCACATCTCCTCCAGGCAGATCTGCAGCTACACGTTTTGGGAGTAAGTACTTCCCTGACAAACATGGCACTGCTACAAGGTTGCACTCCTCAACCTTTCATACTCAGATCTCTCACTTACCATTCAATGGATCTGACCCTTGAGAGTCACCATTGCTTGCAGTTATAGTCTAGTCTAGGACCCCAAATACTAGTCAGGATCAACAAGTTGTACATCGACAAACCCACTTAACTTGGGTTAATGACAGTCCTGATGCTATATGATGCTATAGTGTTTGGAGTCCCTCCCTATCTTCAACAGGTTCCTATATATTACAAGAGGGGCCGGGGGCTGGCGGGGGCGGGGGCGGGGGGGAGGGGGGGGGCGCTGGTGGTGGTGGAGGAAAGCACCCATTAGCCTGCCTGCCCTTTGTCTGATCAATCCTGTGTTAAGGCCAATTAATGGCCAGAAGGATCAGAATCCATCTTCATTGTCATAATATAGTAGGCAGTGAAAGGTAATTAAGGTTGTTATTCAAAACCAAAGTTAATGATAAAGCAGGAAGGAGGATAGCTCCATTTTGCATTCCCTGTGTACGCTGGAGAGATTGCACCTGAGACCTAACCTCTATTTGAGTCTATACAACTTGTCTGCAAAGCCAGTCTTCATCCCACTCCAAGAGTACCCATCTCTCTCCATAAGAAAGGTTCAGACACTCTGTCTCTGATCTGCATGCTTTTCCTTATGAGCTTCCTTTCTGACAGATCCAGCAGTATGATTACTGTCTTCTGGCTTTGCTGGGGATGCTATGAGCTGCGGGCTGAACAGATTGACCAAAATCTCTTGAGAGTGTGACTTCCTTTCACTGAGGGACAGATGTCCGACCCTCAGTTTTTTTAAGCTGCTACATTAAGATGTCACCCTAAAAAGGGCGTCCTTTTTTAGAGTTAATCAGTTTGCAACAGACTTTTCCTCCAGGTTGGGGGAGGGGTGTCATTCCCTCTAAGCTGTGTGGCTGTGTGCTCAGGCGCAAGAGCTCTGACATTTTGTGTTTGGTGATTGATATGCAGACGTCAACTGCAGCTTTAATTTCCAGATCTGGAAGTCGTAAACTGTGCACAAACGCTGGAGATAAACTAGTTTGAGGGAATACTGGTGCCAAGAAAGATGCCCTCCCCTCCACTCCCCACCGACCCTCCATTAGATTCAGTTCAAGTTGTCACACAGCAGTAAGCTATGCAAAAGCCACGTGCAGCCATATTAGCTGATCACAGCACAAACATGTCTACGTCAACGTAAAGGTGATCATCCTGCAACATCCACAAACAGCATTTTACAACATAGAATCACTGAGCCTATTACATAAGAAGAACAAAGCATTAAACCTAATAAGCCCGCCAAGCCTGCGACTCAATTTGTAGATAACTTTTCATACAATTCCTTTTTTCCAGCAATCATGGATTGTATTTGATAGGATTTGCAGATGTGGGACAGGCACTGGGGTAGGGAGAGAGGCTCACGGAATAGTGATAGGGAGGGCAGAGTGTTAGAAATTCTGGCAGCAGGAGGTGGCATGATGGTTCAGTGGTTAGTGTTACTGCATCACTGCACCAGAGACTTGGGTTCGATTCCATCCTCAGGCGACTGTCTCTATGGAGTTTGCACATTCTCCCAGTGTCTGTGTGGGTTACCCCTGGTTGCTCCACTTTCCTCCCACAGTCATGGAAAATGCTGGGTTACAAGGATAGGGTGGGGGTTGGGGCTGCGTGGGATGCTCTTCAGAGGGTCATTGTAGACTTGATGGACCGAATGTCCTGTTTCCACACTATGATTCAATGAGTGGAAACACTAAAATTGGTTGACGAGCCCAAAGACCAATTGCGCTGTTTCAATGAACAACTTAGGACCTCTTCCTGTCAGCACTAGCTCTTTACCAACATTGGTAGGCCTTGTGAAAACTTGTGAATATTAACAGTCTTCTTAGAGGCTCATAGAGGAGTGATCCACAGGATTAACAAGCCTAAAAGGAAATGGCATCATGCCCTCACCAACCTCTTCCCCTTACCATGAGCTGCCTTACCCCCTCAGTGGTGACAGCATTCATTACTGTATTTGCTGGCTGGATGCAAACCCAGCACTGGCCATTGCTCTCGACGTTGGGACTGAACAGCGATAGGAGTGGTTGGTTGCTCTTAGAGGTTCTCACTTGACCTTGAGATGATGGGAGCCTAGAATGTGGCTCACTAGCTACAGGCTGGGTTTATCCAGCCAGGGTTCCCTCAAACAGCGCAACTATCCCTGAGATATCTGGTCCATGTCAGGCCTCTGGCACCTCAATATATACATCCATCCCTATGTAACTGCCCTTTGAAAAATGGAATAGATGTACAGATCTACTTTTAAACAATATTATAAGGACCATAGTGCTTTTGACTATCCAACAACCTTCACTTGATAGTGATCAGCTGAGGTTGAACAATATCTTATTTATTCTGCCTTCTGTCCATGGCAGTGAGTCAGATGTACTGTCCTTACACCTCGTCCTATTTAGTTCATCAACCTCAGACCATGTCTCAAATCAACCTGTGAGCTGCCTTGTCGATATGGCTCAGTTCTATCATAAATTGCATACTCCCAAATGAAACCATCTGGGAGAATTCAGTGTAATGCTTTCTACAAGATGTATTTGAATTTTACACATACTCTTGTTGCATGAGCAGAGTGTTTAGATGGCTCATCACTCCACATGGCTTCCTGTCTCAGTTATGTTAAGTTTTGTTTATAGTGTCAGTTTGCACAACTCATCCAACTTTATTGTATCTCGTGAAGTTTGAATCTTGTTTTTTCCATAGCTGACCTGATGAGATTCCTTGCAAATAAATTCAAACTTCAAGCAAAACAAAACTGACTGACTGACTGACTGACTGCAGCGAAGAGGTGTATGTAAGTGGAAGCGTGCAAAAAGAAGATTTGGAGGGAAATGAAAGCCACTGAGACTGTGCTTTTTAATCGATATAAAAATTACTTTATTTCGTACTCAGCACTAATAACATGATGGCAAAGCAATCACACTTCTGTAGGTCTGCAAATAGTTTAAAACAAAAATTAGATCAGATAAACATGGCATCAAGTTTACATGAAACCATTCAAAGTTCAGCAAAATAGTTTTCACCCAATCTGGCATATCCAAGTTTTAACCTGAGATCATGATAACTAAAAGCTCTGGGCACTCCAAACCAAGCTATTGTGATAAGTGAAATATTCAATCGACTACAGCAATATCAGTCCTCTTCATTCTTTGTCCATAATTGGTTGCTTTATTGTCAAATGAGGGAGAAATATCTGTGAGAGAAGTACTTTCAATGTCGACTATCACAAAACTGCCATATTTGTCAGGCAGTTATATTGAAGAACTCATTGTGAACCATCCTTCTAATTTCTTGTTTGAAGGAGTGTGAGACTACTCAAAAAACTAATAGACAATACAACTACATTCACTAACCAGTTTCCATAACAGCCTTTGGTTAAAAAGTTCCTAAACACAATCGGTGGTCTGCTCAGAATAGCTCCTGAGGAGTACAAAATTAGTCCTCATTGTTTCTGTTTAAAAATGTGATTAGAAAACTGAATGAATAAGAATTGCCTTAATTAAGACACATTGTTGTGTTACATTTCAATACTTCACCTCATTTTTTGAAATAAACAACATATAAAAGGTCAAAATAATTATCGGAATCATTGTAATCAAAATCTTGTAATCTAAATCTCAGATCCTGATTCAACATCTAATTCTTTGGATTAAAAAAAAATTATTTTGATACTTTCTTACTAACGTGATTGCTTTAAGAATTTGTCTGAAAATTAAGTACAAAGCTTTCACGCAAAATACAAAGACTACCTACTTACTTGATTGCTCTTCATTGATCAGAGTAAAAAAATCACACAACATCAAGTTATAGTCCAACAGGTTTATTTGGAAGTTCAAGCTTTCGGAGCGCCATTCCTTTGTTAGGTAGCTGAAGGAGCAGCACTCCAAAAGTTTGCACTTCCAAATAAACTTGTTGGACTATAACTTGGTATTGTGTGATTTTTAGCTTTGTCCATCCCAGTCCAACACCGGCACCTCCACTTCATTGATCAGACCAAACCTTCCGCAGACTATTAGAGTCAGTCCAACCTACTCAACAGTATGTGGAGTCAGTCCAACCTACTCAAACATACATGAAAACAATTAATGATATTCTCCCAATGGAATATATATATTTCCACAGATATTGCCCGACTTGTTGAGTTCCTTCAGCACCTTCTCTTTTTATTACAGATTTCCAGCATTCACCGTATTTTATTTTCATATATCTCACTATGTTGCATTTAGGAACACATTGAAGGTCTTTCATGGAATATGTCTTGTACTGGCTGAATTTCTGAAGTTGAAAGAGCAACTAAGTTCTAATTTGTGCAGGATATCAGAATTCCAAAGTAAGAAATAACTTATTTGCTCTCTATTTTCATAGAATCTGAATTAAGTACACAGGGGGGTCATTTGCTGTTACATGCTTGCCATCTAACTAATTGGATCAGTCACAACTGAAAAATAAATTTTAATTTTTCATGGTCCAGGCTGAAAGTTGTTGTGTGTGAAGCAAGGTTACAAATCAACCAAGATATTGCCGAAATGTGGAACAGGTTTAAGCTTGAAATGGACCAAACAGTGCACCCTCATGAAACAAGTAGAAAATCCATCCGCAGTTCAGCCAACAACATCTGTTACTTTGGACACATTAAAGTTATTTTATTCCTAAATGAAAACCCCCAATTTAGAATTGAATTGAAAGACTTCATAAGAAAGGATGCAGCTGTGATAAATAATGGAAAAATGGGAGTTAGAGTCATAGACATTAGAGATTTAAAGCAAAACTATAAGAACAACATTGAAGAATGCTGAATTGTACAGAATGTCAGAAGGATGTGGAGCATCTTAATATCATGGCAAACTGTGTCAAAATGCACAGGATTAATTCCCTATAATTTGAACTCTCTAAACTCATAAATCAAATAGTGCCTCGTTGATAAGATATGAATTGATCTAGGAGCAGTGCAGCCATTTCACACCGATGCAACAACCAACTTTTATAAAATGAAGAGTTTAATAGGTATGCATTTAAAATGAGCAGGTTTAAAATTTAGAAGTGCAAGAGATTTAGTATCAGTTTACATATTTAGTTATGACTTTCTACATTACTGTGTGGGACTGTGTTTATGTAAATAATTCACCACACCAATCCATTATCACCTTCTATGTAATCCGTATCTCATTACACATGTGAAGAGAAACAGATTAAGTTGTTTAGAACACAAGTTAATGTATTTGCAATGCTTATATGATTAGTGAGTGGGAGGGAAGTAAATAAAGACATCTTTTTTTTTAAACTCTATAGAGTTAGAACTCCAATATTAATCTTTCAAAGTGGAATGTTTTCTACCTAGTAATCAACACTTAATAGCACCATACTCACCAAAGATCACATGACTTGGTCTGAGAGCCTTCTGGTTTTATACATAGGGAACTATATTGAGATCATTACAGCCATCAAATTTGATTTAGCTACAACTGAAGATACCCTTTTTGTAAGAAAGGATCCAAGGTCTGTTTATTCCCCATTCATTTCACCTTCCAGCATCTGTTTTCCAATCACCTCATCACTTCCAAAGTGATCACCAACAAAGACTTAAATAATATTGACAATAAATTACTCCACAATTTAAAAAAAAGCCATAAACTAATTGAAATGAATGAAAGCACTAAGTTCCTTATTCCTACTACTCTCTGGGCAATGAAACTTTGTTCTAGCTCCTTCTGTGCTTTCTTCAGGATTATTTTATACTAACAACATATTCCCCAAAGTGGAAGCACTATCTCCATGCCCACTCTCACAAAACCCTTCATAATTTGAATAACTAGATCATGTTGCAGCCTTCAAGAGGAACGATACCCAAGCTATTCATCTTTTCCAGATAAATGCAGCCTCACATTTCTGGTATCATCCTTGTCAAAGGCATTTTGCATCTTCGCCAGTGATGCATATGTGTCTCACTATATTGAATACTTAAATTACGTTTTAGCTTTACATTTCAGAATATGCTCATCAGCTTACCTTCAGAAAAGTTCCTTTGTTGGAAAACAGAGCGAAGTCACCAAAACAATATTTGCCAGTTTATTTGCGCAATTCATATGTGTGTTTAATGTGTCCTCTGGGCAATGCTCAAAGGAACATTCTTCAGGTGTGAGCTTGGCAATTGCTAAGGGATTATTTAATCACCAGAAGGGTGGAAATAAAACAGCCAAACTGCTCCAGTCCCCATACAAGAGCTCCATACATGAGGGTAAGCAATCAGCAGCAGGAATTGACTGCTTTTCCACTTATACATATAGGTATTGAGTTTAACCAATGTCAGTGCACCTAAGGGGAGGCTGTGAAACAGACCAGAAACCATGTAATTAAAAGCTACCTATACACCTCTATTGGAAGAAGTGCACAGGGTAACTTGTAACAGTTCACCGTGTGTCCTTATTCAAGATTATTTTAATTTGCAAATCTTAATTCACAAAAATCCCTTTTACAAATAAATTCAAACAGCTGATGTACATTCTGACATATTATTTGTGTTCTACTAAAATATAACCCAATGATAAAAAGTTATATTTTTCTCTGTTAATTAACTATCAAGGCTTTGAATATTTAAATAAAAGCAAAATACTGGAAGGCTGGAAATCTGAAATAAAGATGGAATTGTCTGGAGAAAGTCAATGGGCTGGGCAGGATCTGTGAAGACAGAAATGGAATTAATGTTTCAAGTCCTGTAGGACTCTTCACCAAAACTGCAGAAGAGTCATATCAGGCTTAAAATATTAACTGTTTCTCCACAGATGCTACCAGATCTGCTGAGTTTCTGTAATGCTTCCTGTTTTGGGGTATTTATTCTAGGGTACTGCTGCCTCCTTCAGCATCCTGACTTTCTGCTGTGGGTAGACTTTCAATACTTTTTGCATCAGATTCCTCCTCAATAGCCCTTGTGCTCTTCAGAATTTTATCCACCAGATCTTGAGGATTTTCTATTGTTTCACTCTCTTCAACTTCATAATGAGATATCACTTTATCTGTGACCTGATCACTAGGTCCACCACGGGGATCAAGGTCAATCTCAGTGCCTTCTTCAGTGTCATTGGTATCCTTTTCTGCTACAAGTCCAGCCAATTCAGCGTCACAGATGTCAACATTTGCTGCAATATCAAGTGCAGGCTCAAAACTATTTTTCTGATCTAACTCAGTCCCACAGATATCCTCTCTAGCTGCCTCTGTGGTCATTTCTGACTCCCATTTGTTATCTTTGTTTGTGTCAGGTTGTAATTCTGCACTACAGATATCTACATCTGCTATAGAGCATATATTGTCCAGCATGGGGTCCAACTCTGTAGCACAGATGTTAATCTGCCCAATGTCATCCCTAGCTGTACTTCCATTGTCTTCCAGCTCGGTGATAAATTCTTCATGGATCACTCCAGCAGCCTCTAAATCGGCAGTTTCCTCTTCAGCAAATGTAAATTCCTCTCCTGAAATGTATTCACTTCCATCTCCAAATAAATCATTGTCAGCTCTGAAAAATAAATGAATCTCAATTAGACTAAATCTATAATCCTAAATTATTCTACACTTATTCTTCTCATCTGGATATGCATTGATTGATTTAATGGAATTGGGCTTCAAAACCAGCCCAGATTATTGACACTGTAGGGAATAGGACCAAGTTGACCTCATTAACTACAAAGTTCTTGACTGGGGCTGTTAGCCTGGGCCAATCAGGAAAGCCTTGGCTGACCAATGTAATCAGGGGATTAGAATCCCCTCAGTTGATTTTGACTCTAAACTGAAAAAAAATAATCAGGAGCTTTAGAATCTCCTCAAAAAAAACAACATATAACCAGGAGATTAGAACCTTCTTAGTTGAGGATTGACTCTGAGCTGGATTGCTACTGTGCTCTAGTAAATAAACGTTGACACGATCTAGCCTCTGTGCAGTTATTTCACACATTAAAAATTATCTTTGTGTGTTCTTGTTAGGGATTTATTGTGAAATTGAACTGGCTTGCCAAAGTACTCTGAATTGGCAACCTTACTCAAGGCATTGTTGTGAAATTACAAATGCCACATTTTAACATGAGCCTGTGCAGCACAACTGAGACAAGAGCAGAAAAGTTTTAACTGGATTCAGTCGTGCCGCATTCGACGTTAGGGTGTTTGAAACATCCTAAACACAAATGTGTTCCTTTTCCTGGTATAAGCATTCTTCAATTTAATGAACACAAAATTCATTAAAGAAAGGGTAAGTGATTAAAATAACATAATAATCATGAGCAAGTGATTTTAAAAATTAATAAGCATAAAGAGCGAGCCTATAATGATTAATTCAACTCCACATCACAAGATATTGATCAGGAAGAGAATGTCAGGAAGGAAATTCATGCAAATGGCTGAAGAACAACATGACTGGAAGCTCATTATGTTTTATTATACAGGGAGGAAGATCAAAAAGATCAAAGAGGGGTGGGTTGGTGAGGGGGAACAATATTTTTCTCAATTACAGGTATTTTGATTTCCAAAAACAAAACCGGAGTTTAACTCAAATGCTCAAATTATGGAACTTGATTTTGCATTGAAACTGTTAAAGTTGAACAATTTATCATGAACTTCTGAATACATAAAGCCCAGAAATGATTGATAGATAGTTCTTTATGTGTTGCATTTCATTTCAACAACCATGGTGTGACACCAAATGGGAACCTTATATTTGTATACAATATCAGGAATCAAAAACATATTAATCATCGTACAAATAATAACAACTGCAATGATAATTTCACTGTTAAACCAACGTTTTTTGCATATATAAAAATAATAATCATGAAGCATAATAGCAATAGCCTGGGCAAAGGAGGGGAATCTACTCTCACTAACTAAAGGAAGAATTTGATAGGTACTTTAAACATGAAATAAATGCAGAATTACAAACTGAGTGCCATACATCTGAAGAGAAGGAGTGAGATTATTTCTTTCAAGGATCTGCCTTAGTCTGCTTAACTCCAATGTTGAGTTCGGCCATAACACAATTGAATATGCAAGTCAGTGTAGCATCAACACTATAGTTGCAGTAAAATTGCTGCTATATTTAGAAACCTTCACCTCTAACAAACCTTTTTATAAAACACTGTGTTTGTATTTACATTCTGGTGCACTCTTTAGATAAACTTGAACTTCAAAAACATACAAGTTCCACAACACATGAGTAAAATATAACTATCATCTAAATTATGTTAATTATTTGGTATCTTTATGGTCTTAATTCATCTAGCACCTTTATTTTATTTTTTCGAGGTGAGCATCACTGGTAAGACCAGCAGTTGTTATGCATCCCTAATTGGCCTTGATACAGACATTTTCTTGAAACACTGCAATCTATCTGATATTGATAGAGCTATAATTTTATTATGAAGGAACTTCCAGGTTTTTGGTCCAGCAACGGGAAAGGAATGGCAACATAACTTCTGACATGCTCCTGCCCCACCAAATTCATCTCTCCCTATCTCGACTCCATTCTCTCACCCTTGGTTCAAGCACTTCCCATCTACAGCCACGACACCAGCCACGCTTTCCATCTCTTCAGTGACTTCCAGTTTCCTGGCCTGCAGCGCTTTATCTTTACTATGGACATGCAGTCCTTATATACATCCACACCCCACAAGGATGGCCTGCAGTCCCTCAGCTTCTTCCACTCCAACCATCCAGTCCCCCTCCACCAAAACCCTTCTCCACCTCGCTAAACTGGCCCTCACTCTTAATAACTTTGCCTTTAACTCCTCCCATTTCCTCCCAGTCCAAAGGCCATGGGCAATTGGATGGGGCCCAGCTACATCTGCCTCTTTGTCGGCTATGCCAAACAGTCCCTCATCATTATTTACACAGGCACCATGCCCCAACTCTTCTGCTATGACATCAATGAATGCATCAGCGCAGCATTCGGCCCCCAAACTGAACTGGAGCAGTTCGTCGACTTCACCCACAACATTCACCCCACCTTCAAATTCACTTGGTCCATCTCTGACACCTCCATCCCCTTTCTTCGCCTCTCCATTTCCACCTCCAGTGACAGTCTCCAGACAGATGTCTACTATAAACCCACAGACTTTCACAACTACCTGGTCTACACCTCCTCCCACCCGGTATCCTACAATAACTCCATCCGGTTCTCCCAATTCCTCCACCTCTGCCACATCTGTTCAGATGAGGAGACATTCCATGCCCAAGCATCCCAGATGTCGACCTATTTCGAACAAAATGCTTATCCCCCCTCTGTCATGATAGTCCTCCACTGCACCACTTCCATTCCCAGTTCAACTGCTCTAAACCCACCCTCAACATGCAATAAAGACAGAGTCCCTCCTGTCCTCACCTAGTACCCCACCTGTCTCCACATCCATCGCATCATCCTTAAACACTTCCCCCAACTCCAACTAGATCATACCACCAAGAATATCTTCTCCTCCTCACCCCTCTCTGCCTTTCACAGGGACCACTCCTTGGACAGACCAAACAAAAACTGAGGGAATCGTTCGCCAAGCATTTCGTGGGGCCAACCGGATTTCCCAGTCACCGCCCATTTTAATTCCCCCAACACTCTCTTTCCAACATGACCATCCTTGGCGTCCTCTATTGTAGTAATGAACCAAACTGCAAATCGGGGGAACAACACCTCATCTTCTGTCTGGGCAGCCTGCAGCCCGGAGGACTCAATATTGAGTTCTTTAATTTCAAATAACTTGCCTTCCCATCCCCCCTCTCCCTTCCCAGCCCCTTCCACTCCCTTCCACTCCTCCTAGCCACCTACCGGATTCATTCTTCTCATTAAACACCCAGTCCATCTACCTGTCTTCACCTAACCCCACTTCAACACCCTGCCCCTTCCACCCCTTTATCTGTAGCGCCCCTTATAACCACCCCCTGTCCTGAAGAAATGTTACACCCAAAACATTGACATCTCCACCTTCAGATGCTGCCTGGCTTACTATGTTCTCCTAGCCTCCTGCTTGTCTCTCTTGGATTCCAGCATCTGCAGTTTTTTTTATCTCTAACCAAAAGAGTCTTGTCAATTTGCCTCATAACCTCTCTTTATCTGATTAATTCTTAGGCTGTGTGTGTGTCACTGTTGCGCATAGAGCAGTTAAGAGTCAACCACCTTAATGTAAGTCTAGAGTCACATGTAGGGCCAGACCACATTAAGACGGCAGATTTCCTTCCCTAAGGAACATTAGTGAACCAATTGAGAGTGGAAACATGGTTACTGTTAGTCTTTTTGTATATCCAGAGTTTTACTGAATTTAAATAACATCCTATCTGCTATGATTGGATTCAAAACAACCTCAGCACATTAGTGTGGAGTTCTGGAATTACTAGCTCAGTGACATTACCATTACACTACCATCTCCCCTTGGTATATTTTGTATAAGTTACTAGTGACTGTGTGTACCAGGGAGTGTACGCTTAACATAATGGATGGGGGGGGAGCAGGTTTAGTCGAGCAAAGGGGCTGCTTTGTCCTGGATGGTAGGGAGCTTCTTAAGTGATAGGCTGCACCCATCCAGGCAAGTGAAAAATATTGTATCTCTCTTTTGATTTTTGCCTTATCGATGGTGGAAAGCATTAAGGAATCGGATGTGAGATATTTGCCACAGAATTCCCAGTCTCTAACCTGCTTTTGCAGCCACAATATATAATAGTCTGGTCCGTTAAGTTTCTACTTAATGGTAAACCCAGTTTGTTGCCAGAGGTTATTTCAGTGGGATTATCCCATTGAATGTCCAAGGAAGATGATTAGATTTGATGTTGTTTGAGATGGTCATTGCTTGGCACATGTGAAGCATGAATATTTCTTGTCACTTTTCAGTGCAAGCCTAAATATGGAATACATCTCTACCACAGAAAGCAGTTGAGGCCAAACATTGAGTGCTTTCAAGGAGTGAGATATAGCTCCTGGGGCTAAAGGGATCAAAGGGTTTGGGTGGGTGAGTGAGAACAGGATGCTGAGTAAGATGATCAATTACGATCATATTGAACAGCGAAGCAGTCTCAAAGGGCTGAATGGCCAACTTTTGTTCTTCATTTATATGGTACAATGGTCCAGCTCTCTCTACACATAAGCATGGATTGCCTCAGTTTCTGAGGAGTTATTGGTGGTATTGAAACCTGTGCACTCATCAGTGAACATCCTAAATTCTGGCATCATGATGGACGGGTATTCATTGGAGAAGCAGTTGAAGCTTAGGACACTATCCTGAACTCATGCAGCAATTTCTTGGCACCGACATGATCAGACTTGAACAGCCACAACCTCCTTCCTTTGTGCTGGTGTGACTTCAATCAGTTAAGAGCTTCCCCTGATTCCCATTGATTAAAAATGTTACCAGGATCCCTTAATACCACACTCAATTAAATTATGTCTTGATACCAAAGATTAAAGTCATTCCAAATTCACTACTTGAATTCAGTTCTTTTATCTTTGTTTGAACCAGATATCTGGTCAGGGGTCCTTGACAAAACACAAACTCTGCATCAGGGTGCAAAAGTACAAAGAACAAAGAAAATTACAGCACAGGAATAGGTCCTTTGGCCCTCCAAGCCTGTGCTGATCTAGATCCTCGATCTAAACCTATCACCTATATCCCTCTGCTCCCTACCGATTCATGAAACTATCTAGATGCATCTTAAATTACGCTATCATGTCCACCTCTACCACCTCCACTGGCAATGTATTCCAGGCGCCCACCACCCTCTGTGTAAAGAACTTTCCTCGCTTATCTCCCTTAAACATTTCCCTCTCACCTTGAACTCATGACCCCTCGTAATTGAGTCCCCCACGGGATAAAGCTTCTTGCTATCCACCCTGTCTACTCCTCTCATGATTTCGTAGACCACAGAGGGTCCCCCATAATCTCAGTCTTTCTAATGAAAATAATCCTAATCTATTCAACCTCTCTTCATAGCTAGCGACTTCCGTACCAGGCAACATCGTAGTGAACCTCCTCCGCACCTTCTCCATAGTATCCACATCCTTTTGGTAATGTGGTGACCTAAACTGTACGCAGTATTCCAAATGTGGCCAAACGACTATAACATGACCTGTCAACTCTTGTCAATACTCTGTCCATTGAAGGAAAGCATGCTGTAACCTTCTTGACCACTCTATTGACTGCGTTGCCACCCTCAGGGTACAATGGATCTGAACACCCAGTTCACTCTGTATATCAATTTTCCTCAGCACTTTTCCATTTACTGTGTAATTCGCTCTTGAATTGTATCTTCAAAAATACATCATCTCGCATTTGCCTGGATTGAACTCCATCTGCCCATCACTCCAATCTATCTATCTTCTGCTGTACTCACTGACAGTCCCCTTCACTATTTGCTACTCCACCCATCTTAATGTCATCTGCAAACTTGCTAATCAGACCTTCTATACCTTCTTCCAGATCATTTACATATATCACAAATAATAGTGGTCCCAGCATGGCAGAGTTACTTCCTTAAAGGACATTATTGAACCAACGAGCTTAACATCAATCTGATAGTTTTACAGTCACCATAACTAGCTTTTTCAGACTAGCTTTTAATTACAGACTTATTAATGAATTGAATTTAAATTCCACCCCAGCTGAATGGTGCAATTTAAACATATGCTCAGAGAGCAATAGCATGTGTCTCTAACATTAACACTAGACCACTGTAAATCTATATGCATCCATGCAAGAAAAAGCAAATGTTCAATTTGTGCAAAAGTTTGCAGTAAGCCGCTATCACACATTTTTAGTGAAACAGATGCATGTGAGAACTGAAGATCAGAGTTGAATTTTAAAAGATAGCATGTCAGTTTCCCAATATATGTTCTATCCAATATTTAGAAGAACCGGAACATCATACATATGCATGGCAAAAGTTATGTTGCGTGGAAATAGAAACTTAGCTTCAAGCCTACATCTTATTGTTCTTTAACTAGATGGACAACAATACTTAAATTTCAAAAATGTTTCACTATTCTTCACATATTATTATCAGCCTTACCTATCCAATTTTAAGCTTCAGGTAATAGTGGAATGGAGAGCATTTCTTGTTTCTGTCCTAGTGCCTGAGTAGAAGTCTCCTCAATCCCTGCTTTATTTAAACATCCTAAATGGACTGTCCATATGCACTTGCTTCTCAAACTATGTCCTCAATTACTTCACTGTTGAAAGTAGCAGTTCCATTCTCTGTCCCTTCTCGATAAAGAACAGGCTAGAAGTAATCAACTTGCACTGAATCGCACAGGTTTCCAGTTTCTTGCTGACCTTGGTGAGAAGTTTAGACTGCAAGCATTATGTGATACACAAAGAGAATACTCTCCATTAGCAAATATTTTCAAGTTATTAATTATACTTACAAATCCCCTATGTTTTGTATATTTTGCCTGGATGGTATTGAGGATCACAGAAACAGCCCTAAAGAGTTAATACTCGATTTCAAATTACACCTCTGACTAGTAAGGAGCCAAATTTTAAGTTGAAGTAAAAAACATAACAGGCATTGTGTTTTAAAATTGCTGTCAAAATCAGATTTCCAAAATATATTTCTGTCACAGACCTTGGAGCAGTAAGATGTCCATACACTGGTGATACGGCCCAACAAAACAATGGTTACTAATAAGGTTTTAAAAAATAATTTACTTTACTTAAGACTCCGCCACATAATATTTCAAAAAAGGTAGTGTAATAACAGCAATAGGATGGGTTGAGAAGATCTGTATCTTAAATTCTCAACAGAAAAGGCTTTACTGCATTGTTTATCATCCCTTAATACTTTTAAAGACAATATTCTTTAAATAATGAAGACAATATACTAAGAGTCCATAAAAATGTCAGTAGCATTAAACTTTGAGGACATGCGTATTTATCATATGACTGATGGTCCTGAATTAGCATAAATAAGGTTTTTTAGTACAGAAAGAAAGAAACTCAAATCAAAAGAACTGCGAAGGATGGAAAATTACTGTTATGCAAAAGGACTTCATATGTACCTAATGTCATGGTCTGTGATGTAATCATATTCTGTCACCCTGAAGATATAATTTTTATAAATTATTTGGAATAAAAAGTATGGACATTTGAAGAAGGCAGTGAAATAATTTGGATTGCACCAGCAGCTTATATCAGCTATTAACATGTTGGGGGTCTTGGTGGTAAGAGAATCAGGTAATGCAGGGGGTTATAGAGCTGTTAAGTCCTGCAGGCACAGTTGTGTTACCAAATATTAATCACTCTCTACTCTCCAGCAGCCATGCAATCTCTTAGAAGAAGCAAGAAAAATAGTTTTAAAAATAAAATTATTTTAAAGGGGAAAAAAATCAATATTAAAAATCTCTCCTATTCCCTTAGATAATAATGTAGTCCAAGCAATTAATTAGTATTTCACTTACCTTTTTATAAGATGTCATTCTGTCTCAGCCAAGGAACAGTCCAAATCTCCTTTGAACACTTGCAGGATGTCAGAATTCACTATACCAACCAGCAACTATATTTAAAGGTCTATTATTTGCTAGGAAAAGAAGAACTACCTAACATCCAACTTCAGCAAAATGGAATTTAGCTTGACGAGTCCTGATATTCCATAATCTATTAAATTTAAATCATCCATTAATTACAACACAAACTTGTCCTTAAGTTATTTTGTTTAATACTATCAAATTATCATGAAGTTTACACATCCTGTGAAAATATCCAGCTTTTAAACTTCTCTTGAGCAACTAAGGTAACTTCAGCTGCAAATCAATCTTGTGGCTTTCCATTGAATGATTTCTAAAGGTTTCATATCACCCTCCAAATGGGTGAACCAAAATTAGATTCAAGACTAAATGTGACCTACTTGAGGTAACACCGGCAAAACTGTAAATTTTGTTTTATGCTAAGTAATCTTTTTAATACAAACTAATGCTGTATTTGCATCAGCCACTGCACAGCTCAGCTATTAGTCGTCTTAGAAAGAATGTTAAAATGGTTCTAACAGAAATTTGTCAGCAATTATTGTTCTGAAGGTTAACAAAGTGCCCACATAATGAATCAAATTTATTTCTGTTTAAGTTAATAAACAATAATTCAAAGCATAAATTTACAAATATCCTGGGCACCGGGTATTAGCAAACCTATGCACCTGACTGCAGATTTCCTGCATTTGGCTATTGCTGAAAAAAGAGCTATGCTGTAGAAATCTTTTGTCTTCTACTTTTCAGGAAAGACTAGCAAGAATACCAAATACAAAATAGCAATACCTCTACCAAACAGAGTTTGTGCACCAATCAATCAAAGCCATTTTTCACGCAGTGTGAATTGTTGATCCCTGAGAAATCTGATATTCTTATGTTTCAGTCCTAGTGAGTACAAATGAATGGCTTGTTTCTGTTGTCAGTGATACTCGTGCTCTGCATGACCAGCAAATATAAAGGCAAGTGCGATACTATCAGCTGTTTATCTTCCTAGGATTGTATACTTTGAGGAAAATGATGTGTAACCTTTAAGAAGTTTATGAGCTTGCCTTTGTGAGTCTCTAAATGAAGGAACCAAATTAACAAAGTTTCTTATTCAACTGATGATGGGCATTGGCTGCACTTTAAAATTACTTCATTAGCAGTTAAGTGCTATAGGATTTCCTGAGCTTGCAAAAACCTCTATTTGAAAGCAAGTCTTTCTCTTACCCTATGGAATACTGTGGAAAAATTATTAAGCTTTCTAATTCATGTAAGACACATTTGTAATTGTAACGTTGATGGTTAATACAATCTTAACTGCATTGCATTCAGTTTCAATTCCTAGTTGACTAATTTGGGGATGTGATGCTAGTTAAGACCCATTTGCACCTATATTTATTATTAGAATGCTAGCAAATATTGTTGAAGAAAACTATTAGCCTTATCATACTTAATTTATATTTTACAGAAGGGCTCTTGTCTGAAACATCGATTCTCCTGCTCCTCGGATGCTGTGTTTTACCAGCACCCCACTCTCGACTATAAATATTTTTAAAACAAAGCAAAATAGATTTTGGTTCTGTGCCATGACCTTTTTTCTCCTTTACTCTATAACAATTGCTTTAAAAGCATAAATTCAACAAAATGCTTTGTAACATTTTAACATGATAAAGCAATATGAATGCAGGAATCATTACTGCCTATTGAATTTTCATGGCATTGCTTTTAGGAAGTCTTGATTCAGTTCTTTAAATGGAGGTGGATGAGGATAACACAATTATCGTTAAGTATAAGGACCTCCAAAAAGTATTTGATACAAAATCAAATAACAAGCCTTTTTTGTAAAATTTAACCAGATGGCGTTAAATCGGTAATAGCAGCATGGACATGAAAGTTGCTCAGCAACAGAAAGTACTGGGTAGTGATGAGCAGTTATAATTCAGGCAAAAAACAAATATGCATCTTTTCCCTCAGGAATCTGTATTGAGACTACTGGTTATTGCTGTATGGATTAATTGCCCTAGAACTGGGCAGACAGGACATAATTTAAAAGTTTGCAGATTACACAAAACTGGGAATGTAATGATCAATGAGAAGAACAGTAACAGCTTTCAGGCACACACAGTATCGACTTCTAAAATGGGCAAGCACCTTGATAGCTGAAAGTTAACACTGAAACATGGAGTGATTCATTTTGGTGGGCTAAATGGAAAAAGACACTACAAACGAGACGTCAGAATTTTAAAATAATAGGAATGAGAGTGTATGAAGTTGGCAGGACAAGTTAAAAGCACTCCCGATGAAGGGCTTATACCTGAAATGTTGATTCTTCTGCTTGTCAGATGCTGCCTGACCTGCTGTGCTTTTTCAGCACCACATTCTCAAACACAAGTTAAAAGTTTGTTAATTATCCAGAATCCCTGAACTGATAAATGGAAGGTCAAAGAGTACAAAAACAAGGGAATCATTCTAAACGCTTATCAAATGATGATTTGGGCCCAGCTAGGGTATTTTGACTAATTTCAGACACAAACATTTAAAAAGTTGTTGACACCTTGGAAAGGTGCAGAGAAGTAATACCATAATGGTACCATGGAGTTAAAAAACAGTTAAGTGTAGAGACTGGGAAACCTGGATTGCTCTTCTTGATACAGAAATACTTTTGGGAAGATTTGATGGAGATGCTCAAAATCTTGAAAAAACTTGATGTTGTGATCTAGCAAACACTGCCTAAAAGAGCAGTTTCAATAATAACTTCAAAAAGAAATTGTACAAATACATGAAAGAGAAATATTTTCTCAGGTTGGGAAAAGAGCAGACCAGTGCAGCTGCCTAGATAGTTGTTTCAAAGAACTCACATTGGCACCATGTGATAATTGGTCTCTTTCTGTGCATGTCATTCTATGAGATCAAGATAAAGTACATTCTTTAGGTGGTGCATGTTTAGAAACAAAGGGCTAATTAGCAATGAATATGTTTGGCTTCACTCAGTAATAGACTGTTTGCTACATACAAATCTGGACATGCAGCTCCGATTACCATGATGAAGATTAGATTAGATTAGATTACTTACAGTGTGGAAACAGGCCCTTCGGCCCAACAAGTCCACACCGCCCCGCCGAAGCGTAACCCACCCATACCCCTACATCTATATCTACCCCTTACCTAACACTACGGGCAATTTAGCATGGCCAATTCACCTGACCTGCACATCTTTGGAGTGTGGGAGGAAACCGGAGCACCCGGAGGAAACCCACGCAGACACGGGGAGACTCCACACAGTCAGTCGCCTGAGGCGGGAATTGAACCCGGGTCTCTGGCGCTGTGAGGCAGCAGTGCTAACCACTGTGCCACCGTGCCGCCCACAAAGGACTTAGGATAAAAATCGAAATATATATGATTATGTGTATGTTGATATAAATATATATAAATACAAATTTATATTGATATACAAACCATAAATTATTTGAATAAATTGGAAACTAAGTTATCGTCCTTCCTTAAAACATCACAGTAAAACCACTGAAAGTTTCTTCTGTGTAATAAGTTTTCTTCATAAAACACAGAGGAAGCCTTCCAAATAATGGGGAATGTGTGTTCCAATGCAGACTGTCATTCAAAATCATGGCTTTAAACCATCTGCACATGTGCAAATGACTTACATGGCAACAACCAAATTATTTTTCTGTTAATAGTTACATAGTTATCAGAATTTTGGTCTCGTGGAGCTACTATTATATGTATGATGTCTTCTAAAAGATATGAATATCGTAGAATTAGCGAATTTTGAGAAGATTTGTAGCTCAGATTGAGGTTCTGGATGTAGGTTTGCTCGCTGAGCTGGAAGGTTCATTTCCAGACGTTTCGTCACCCTACTAGGTAACGCCTTCAGTGGGCCTCCGGGCAAAACACTGTTCATGCTTCCTGCTTTCTATTTATATGTTCGGGTTTCTTTAGATTGATGATGTCATTTCCTGTGGTGATGTCATTTCAGGTGGTGATGTCATTTGCTGTTCTTTTTCCCAGGGGCGGTAGATGGGGTCTAACTCGATGTCTTTGTTGATAGAGCCCTAGGACAAGCCAAACAGAGACACACACAAGAATTCCGAGAAGCGTGGCATTCCAACCAGAACTCTATCAACAAAAACATCAAGTTAGACCTCTATCTACCACCCCTGAGAAAAAGAACTGCAAATGACATCACCACAAGAAAAGACATCACCACAGGAAATGACATCGTCACAGGAAATGACATCTCCAACCCAAAGAAACCCAAACATATAAATAGAAAGCAGGAATCATGAACAGTGTTTCACCCGGAGGCCCACTGAGGATGTTACTTAATAGGGTGACGAAATGAACCTTCCAGCTCAGCGAGCAAACCTACATCCATGTATTGTGGAATGTTTGAAACATGGTGTCGAACATTAGATCAGAGACAACCTACACATCAGATCTTGACAGATATGATGTTGCATCCTTCCCAAAACAATGACACTGTATCTTCATTCTTGATAAACATCAACATCTACAAATATTAATCATTTATGTGCCACATAATCAATCTCCCAATGAGATGGACAATTCAATGAGTGGGTTCAAATGAAATACCAAGCATACACAGCTCTGCACATCATAATGGCACTGGCCACAAGCACAACCTCTAAGGAAGTCTTTTCTCACAAAGTAGAAATTACAGAAGCCCATCAAACCCCAGCGGTATCCTCAAGACAAAATCACCTTTATATTTTTGCATCCACTATATTGCCGTAACAGTATCCGTTCCTTTCTATTTTCCTGACATCGGTGTTTCAAAGCAATGCTCATTGTGGTTCACAACTTGATAGAATGGTGACCATGAGAACCCCCAAAGCCTATTAGTTTGAAGTTTACATTCAAAGAGTAATAGAATCATAGAGTCATACAGCATGGTAACAGACCCTTTGGTCCAACTCATCCATGCCAACCAGGTTCCCCAAACTAAACTAGTCCCATTTGCCAATGTTTGGCCCATATGCCTCTAAACTGTTCCTATTCATCTTTTGAGAATATATCTACAGGAGATTTCAAGTATAAAACTGAACTTCCAGTATTTTAAGCTGTCTGCACCTAATAAATGAAAATTACTTTACTAAATTCAGCTTTGTAATTGTAGCATTATTATTCTTTTCAGAAAAAAACTGAGGAAATCATTACCACAATATTCTGTGGTTGAGTAATTAAGATGAAATCATAGAGAGTTCAAAGAAGGAAACTATCCTTTACCCTACCACACTTACCTTCCTGTACTTTCATATCATTTTATATTCTTCCTTCTTCTTTTCGAAAGATATTTTCCAATGTTTGAAGAGACTTATGTCGTTAAAAAAGTTCCATGTTCCACAACCCTAATGCGAAAAAAAGGTGACCTGCTTCTTCCTTTCTCACTGGGAACTTATGACTTCCTCGTAGCTGAATGTAGAGTCAAACAATCTTTCCTGTTTTAAGCACTTAAAAACTCTCATAATTTGAAAGCCACTTTTAGATCTTGCTATAACCTTTGTTCTAGTGAAAATAACAGGACAAGTTTTCCCAGCTCCTGAACAATGTGAGCAAAGGTGAGCCAGTTGGGAAGATGTGGTGACATCAGAAATATGAGGTTCTCAGCATCAAGAAATAAAAGTCAGTTTCTCCAACCATGCTTTGAACAATGAAATGTCAGTTGTGAGCAGTGAGAGGCCTGCATCTGCATACATTTATATCTCATAGGCACCTAACTTTGCCCCATTTATATGCAATTTCGTAGTCTCCCACATACCAAAGGGAAACTTGATGGTGATAGCGCCTGACATGAGAGTCGGGGAAGGTGCATGGCAGCTCCAGCTCTCTCTTGCTCCTCTAGACCTGTATCTTGGACAGCCATTCACAACACCTCAGGTAAAGTGCCATGGACAGTGATTGCCTGCATCCACTTTCCAAGGATTGAACACACATCAGGCATGCACTAGCCTCACTACATCTTCATGGCACATCTCCAACTCACTTAGAACACAGTTCGTCATTTCAATGCTATACTTAGGAGCACACCAATAGCTTGCATTGCATTGTTAGTAGCAGGCCATTTTGTGTGGAGGGATTAGCACTAATCTCATAGGTTGGATCCGAGTACATCTCATAGCTCTTCACTTGCTTTTATGTGCAGGTAGTCCTCAGTTACATCAAGGGAGGCTCTTCTCAGTCAGGGCATACTGGCACAATAAGTGAAGGACATTGTTCGATTTCAGCCCAGGAGGTTGAGCAAAACCAGTCGACTAGTTGAGCATCTAGTTTCAAGGTTGGTATCATAAACTCTGGGGAGTGTGCCACACTGAGCCCTGCATGTCTAGTTCAACCAGTGGAGGGATTAGTTCAGCCCAACAAGTCCTCCGAAGAGTAACCCATGCAGACCTTTTTCATCTGACTAATGCACCTAACTCTATGGGCAATTTAGCATGGCCAATTCACCTGAACTGCACATCTTTGGAGTGTGGGAGGAAACCGGAGCACCCAGAGGAAACCCACACAGACACGGGGAGAATGTGCAAGCTCCACATAGACAGTCACCTGAGGTAGGAATCAAAACCGGGCTCCTGGTGCTGTGAGGCAACAGTGCTAACCACTGAGCCACTGTGCTGTCCATTAGTATTAGATCATTCAGGGAGTTTCACAGAGATGGTGGTGAATGGTCATGGACAAAATCAACAACTCTCTGGAGGAACAAGCTTCACAAATATCACATCTTCAGTGATGAACGACTCCCATGCATTAGTGCAACAGATAAGTGGCAAATAATATTTGCATCACACAAGTGACAGGCAATGAACATTGCCAACAAAAGCAAATTGAAACATCAATCCTTGACATTCAATAGCACTACCATCATTGAATCCTCCACTTTCACTGAACTGAAAATGGACTGGACTAACTATATAAATACTGTGGCCACAGTAAAGAGGCTAGGAATCCTGCAATAAGGAACATGTCTCCTGACTCCCCATAGTCTGTCCACCATTTATGAAGCACAAGTCAGTTGTGTGATGGAATATTTGTCTCAATAAGTGCAGCTCAACACTCAAGGAGCCTGACATCATCCAGGACAAAGCAGCCCACTTGATTGGCACCATGTCCAGAAATTTTCATTCCTCTGTCACTGAAGTCAGTAGCACCTATCCACAAGATACAATGCAGAAATTCACCAATGCTGCTTAGACTGCACCTTATAAACCCACAACTACTACCATCTAGAAGGACAAGGGCAGTAGATATAAAAGAACACCTCCAGCTGCAAGTTCCCGTCCAAGTCATTTCCAAGTCCTGACTTGGAAATATATCACCATTCTTTCAGGGTCACTAGTTTACAATCCTGCAACTCCATGCCAAACAGTATTGTGGGTCTATCTACTCCAAATGGACAGCAACATTTCAAGGAAACAGCTTACCAGCATCTTCTCAAGGATAACTAGGATGGGCGATAAATGCTGACCCAAGCAGAAAAGCCCACAGCCCAATAATGGAGTCTCAAAGTAAAGGGTAGCTAGGCTATTTAGGATTATGATGAGGAGAAATTTCTTCAGAAAGAGGGTGATCTTTGAAATTTTCAACTCTATAAATTGAGGAGGTTCCATCAAAGAGTATATTCAAGGCAGAGAACAATATTTTTCAGGATATTACAGAAATCAAGGGATATGGGGATAGCATATGAAAATATTGTTGAGGTGGAAGATCAGCCATCACCTAGTTGCACTGCAGATTAAACTTGAGGGGCTAAATAGCCTACACCTATTCCTATTTCTTTGTTCGTATTGAATTTCCACAGTTTAGCACCTCCAAATGGATAATATGGTGTGTTTTTCTAAATTAGCAATATGCCGAATATATATAAAATCAGCTTGAAGGTTAAAAGAATAGGTTAATGCTGGAAGTTTACTAAAAATTGCTTTAGGTTTCATTCTCATAGAAACAAAGCTAGTGAGATCATTATTCTTGGGTCATGATGGCAAATCTGCCAAGGATTTATGCAGAGGATCTCCCTCAATAGTAAGGGAGGAACTGTCAGATGTTCAAACAAATATAGTACAAAACTATACTAGGATTTTCATCGAGCTTCACTTAACTAAGTGTACTTGCTAAAGTACACATATTTATTTGTGAGGATAGACTAAATGTGATTGAGATGGATAATAGCATTGTTTCACAGCCAGATGAATATCCAGCCTTAGACATAAATAACCGATGAGGCAAATGAAATCTTTGGGAGTTTGTTTGGTCCCAGAGGTGAATGTTACTGAATGGAACTAACCTGGGAAGAACAACTTGAGATATGATTTCAAAAATGAGTAAAGTGATTACATATGGTTAAAAGTTATAAGCAAAGGTTCAAGAAGTTAATGGTAGCTAAATCACATCAAAGGTGGGACTTTCAATTCAAGTTTAGGCAAAGAAGTCAATATCTCAAGCCGCAGTTTGAAATAAAGCAAATCTTTATGAGACCATAAGGGCTCATCAGTAATCCAGCCAGGCATCTGAAAAATGGTCAAGTCAGAGGCTTTGAAAGAGTACATGTCATTGTTATGATCAGATCCTATTTCATATTGGTTCCAGGCAATATACCCCAAATTCATAAGCTCCCGGGGAGGAAGAATGAACTGCCTTCCCTTCCTAATTCATCCATCTCCTTGGTTGGATGCAACAAGGCTAATTTAAAAATGGATCCCTGCCTTTGTGGTTACCTGTCTCCCAGACCCAAATGAATTTATGTTTTAAAAGGAGACAATTTAACCAGGCTTTGTTGTAGTAACAAAAAGACGTTTATGCATTACTATGAAGAAATACGAACACATCATACATTCACACAGAAAAGAGAAATAAGAGGTGTGTCTAATAAAAGCTTTTAGAAGAAGATACTACAATATCTGCCATCCAAATTCATATTAATGTAATTAATTCATAAACGCCCTTGAAAATGGCTGAGAAAGCCATTCTGTTTGAGAGCAATAGGAATGCACAAAAAATGCTGGCCTTGCCAGTGCTGCACACATCCCACGAAAGAATAAAGAAAAAAATAACAGGAATGACGAGGGGATAGGTCTTCATCTGTGACCTTCACAGCGGACTAACACTCAAACACAGACTGATACACATGAGCATGTCCCAATGGCACACTCGAGAGGAGGCTTTTTAAATCCTTGTCCTTGTTTATCTTCAAAAGCATAAAACACAAAATGTGTCTGCAGTGAATGGCTGGCTTTTGGGCAGGGGGCCTTTAATCCTCAGTTTTTGTGTAGTCACAAGAGATCACAATCCACTCTATTTTTATTTGTTGAAGGACTGTTTGTGAAGTTCCCTTCACATCCAGAGGTGTATCATTCATTGGGTCTCTGTATCCGTCCAGGCAGGCACTTAATTTACATCTGCAGCTGATTTTGTCTATATCAGCCTTTTTTTTAAACAAACACATTTTGGAAATATAAATTATAATCCACAATACTTTGGGGTTCTGAGCGATGCTCAGGATAGCATGAGGAGGTGATAAATGACATCACCACAGGAAATGATCTCACCACAGGAAATGACATCACCAACTCAAAGTAAGCCAAACATATAAATAGAAAGCAAGAATTATCAACAGTGCTTTGGCTGGAGGCCCACTGGAGATGTTACCTAGTACTGTGACGAAACATCTGGAAATGAACCTTCCAGCTCAGCGAGTAAACCTACATCCAGAACCTCAACCTGAGCTACAAATCTTCTGAAAACTCGCTGAGATGAAAAAGAATCTGGTCAAATACCCCAGAGGGATCTGCAATTTCGAGAATACTTAGGCATAAAGAGGTGGAAGAAGAAAGAAACAACCGCTCAGTCATGCCATGTGCCCTGCCCGATCCAGACTGAAACTTACTACTTGTCATGGTCACGCGTTACTGCTTTATAGCTAATGTTATCTCCCATTTTAAAATCTTATTAAAAGCTCAACATCCCATCATATTGGTTGCTCTAATGTCCTGATTGATTGCTTGCTTGGATGGTGATAGCTCTGAAGTCCCTTCCAAAATTTAATTTAAAGTGTCTTTCAAAGTTTCACAAACAGCATGGCGACCATTTGATGTAATCAATGGATATGAGGTAACACAGTACAAATCTCTCAACATGATTGTACAACAAGGTGGGGTTTCACGATTAGGGAACAGAGCAAGGATCACAAGTTTTGCTATTGAGACTACATTATGGATGTAAAAAATGTGCAGCAAGGGGTAATTTTGGGAATAATATCCTGCACTCAACCCACATCTGCTCCCTATGTTACCAGCTTAAACCAAGCATTAAACCTTTTCAAAATAGATTAATCATTTTAATGCCTATTTCCCTAGTAGACCAACATTGAACGTCACAGCCTTCAAGCTACCGACCCAGTAATATACTTAGGAAATGTTGCTCTTTAACATTCTTTTCCTTTTCATTTTAGATTTAATTATCATCTTAACTTTATTTCTTAATTTCTCCAATTCTGTCTTAGTTTTATCATCTTTACCATTCACATAGTGTTCCCCAATCTTAATTTATGCTTGGCATCCTAAAAATACTCATATAATCATCTTCTTTTTCAGAAAATGAATTTATTCTGTAGCGTTGCATTCTCTACCTTCAAAATTTCATATTGCTGGACAACAGTCCTGTATCACAATTTCTCCTTAAATCTCACTGCTGTTACCTTGCTCCTTAGGTTTCTAAAATTTCTGTGATCCAGTCTGATGTCCAGTTTATATAAGGATTTTTACTCTTCTAGGTGAACTTTAGTACTGTGGCCTCAACTTGCAAGCTATTCACTATGTTCAACTCATCTGTCTGATCTAATTAAACACTGATGACTCGATATCCTACCTAATAGGCTTACTAACATACTACTTGAGGAGGGAGCTCTGTACACATTAGGCTTTCCATCCCTTTTCACCTCTTATCTGATACTGTTAGTAAGTACACAGTTCAAATCTCCAGGGCAGTAAGAGTTTTGTTCTTATACATTTCACATGTTGCAGATTTCAAATTCCACACTCTGTACAAAATTTGTATAATATTTGCATAAAATTTGCATTGTCTATCTGTGTAACACATTTTTCAATCATCTTCATCCACACTAAAATACCTAAATTGGATAGTCACTGAAAACAAGCCATAAATCTCCTTTAATCCTCTTTCCCTTCCCTATTCTAGGACATGGAGTAGAAAGATAATTCCAAGACTGTCAGTTGTGAAGTTCTGTTTGTAAACTATTTCATAATGTCCTAAATTCACATTGCAGGCATTCCAGCCTGCTACACCAACATCATGGATTAAATATGGAATATATTGTCAGGATGCTGTCCCTCTTCTCAAGCTTTATTTCCTCACTTACAAAATGTGTCACACAACTCAGTTCCTTAACAACACATTATTTAACATGGACAACCTGAACTGTAAAACCTTTGCAGTACTAAATACTCCAGCACCACAACATTTCTAGAAGAGTTGTTTATCCCCTGTCTTGATTTATGGGGCCATTTACATTTATATGATAATCCTGCCTAGACTCCTTATTTACTACTCAACAAGCAGCTCAAGTTTCAACTTTGTTCAAAAGCACAAGATGCTCTTGTGTTCCTGTTCTACTATTCCTTCCTGTCTTTCTCTATTCCAGCCCAGATAGCCAGGCCATCTTACCACTTTGCTGCTTGCTACCTGCTTCCCATCGCTGAGTCTGCCATTTTAAGAACTGTCTCCTCAATCTGTCGAGGTCAGAGTTCCCATGACTTGCTGATATTTCCCACAGATGTGTTTGCCAGATCAATATATCTTGTATAAAAACCATATCTTACAAAAAATATCACATCCCACTCCCTTCCTTTACTGCTGTCTGTAGGCTTCATTCATTTATAGCACTTTACTATTTATTTAACCGATGTATTATAATAATTAATCAACTAAGAACCCCTGACTCTTCTGCCCTGAATTTTCGCTCTTACTGAATTCCCATTTTGAAAAACTGTATCCTAACTCTGTGAGGTAAAAGGTAAACAGCTAAGACACCAATAATTGTTAAAGTTCTGGGACAAAAGCCAAGAGGAAACAGTATATTTTGAATGTTTCTTTGCTTGCTTCTGTCCTATTTTTGGTTACCATGTTTCACACTAACTTGCAGGTGAGCTTCATATCACACTGAGTGCTCTCACTTGCCTAGATTTCATAAAAAATTCACAGCTCACAAAGAGAAAGAGCAACAGTAACCCATTTACTGCATCTTAAATGGGTTACCATCAATGTCAAAGTAACACAGATAAAATTATAGAAGCCTCATTATTTTATTTCAAATAGAGAAAAACACTCCATTTGTGTGGCTGCCAAATTTACTAAAGACTGAATAAAGCAAGTAATTGTTTTTACTAAAATGGTGAATTTTGCCTGGAATACAATTTATACATTCAAGTAGCTTGTGACTGCTATATTAAGTATCTTCAGGTGTCAACTCCTTTCTGTTTCTCAACACCTTCTGGCTTATGTGTTTTTAAAGGAAGATGCCATACATTGAAAGAAACAGGCTCATAAATATAGATAATGCCTTAGGCCCAGTAATTATGAATTGCTGTATCAAATTTTTAAAAAGCCATGAGAGTCAAAAATATATTGAAACAAATTGCAGACATGTGCATAGGCATCAAGTAGAAGAGTCTGTGAAATATTTAAAGATCTTAGCATAGATATAGAGGGGCTCTGAGTGATCTGGTATATTTAAAAATATATAATGATCTAGGGTCAGCTGAAATGTATGCCAGGTTTTTGAGTGAGGCAGGGGCATTGACAAGAAGTTTCCATTCCTCCCTGGCCACAGATGCCAGCAAACCTAAGGACAGTCAATGCGGTACCATTATTCAAAGAAGGGAACAAGAAACAAATCAGGAAATTACCAGTCAGTTGGTGTAACCTAACTGATAAGGAAACTATTATAACCAATTCTAAGGGACAGATTTAATTTGCATTTGGAGAGATAGGAATCAATAAATAATATTTAAGGGGAAATTATGTCTGATCAACCTGATTAAATTTTTCAAAGAGTGTGTGGGTGTGGTAATGCATTTGAATTAGGAACAGATTACTGCAGATGCTGAAACGTGTCCTCCTTGGAGAATGTCCACATTCTACCTGCTCTCCATCCAAGGTCTGAAACAGTCTTTCCAGGTGAAGCAGCATTTTACCTGGAGCTCCTCCAATCTGGTCTGTTGCATTCACAGTACCCAATGTGACCTACTCTACATTTGCAAAACAAATGCAGACTGGGTGATCACTTTGCAGAACACCTCCACTCCATGCACAAGCATGATCCCAACCTTCTTGTAGTTGGTCATTTTAACTCAGCATCCTGTTCACACGCCCACTTGTCTGTCCGCAGCACGCTGCAATGCTCTAGTGATACGCATCACAAAGTGGAGGAACAACATCTCATCTTCAGACTAGGTACTTTACAACCTTCTGGACCGAATATTGAGTTCAACACCTTCAGATCATGAACCCATTCCCATTCCTTCCTTTTCTTTTAGCTTTACTTATTACATTCTCTGTCACAATGTCCTTTTTCCTGTCCCTCCAATCCAGTGGGACTGTCTATTCTTCCCAGTTCAGAGACAATAAAACTGCAGGTGCTGGAATCCAAAGTAGACAGGCAGGAGGCTGGGAGAACACAACAAGTCAGGCAGATTCAGGAGGTGGAGAAGTTGACATTTTGGGTGTAACCCTTCTTCAGGAATGGGGGTGGGTGTGGGGGGAGCTGCAGGAAAAGGGGAAAGCGGGGGGCAGAGTGTTTAAAGGGGACAGGTGAAGACATATTGAGGGTACGACCTGGTTGGTCTATGCAAGGAACAAATCCAGTTGGTGACAGGGAGGGGGAGGGGCTGGGAAGGGAGTCAGGGGATGGGGAGGGCAGTTATTTGAAACTTAATGTTGAGTCCTCCGGGAGTAGGGGGCCCAGGCAGAAGATAAGGTATTGTTCCTCCAATAGGCTCTGTGGTTTGTTTTGGCAATGGAGGAGGCCAAGGCTGATCATGAAAGAAAAGGAGTGAGAAGGGGTGTTAAGATGGGTGATGACTGGGAGGTCTAGTTGGCCCCTGCGGACGGAGCTGCAGACATCGGTCTCCCTGATGTAGAGAACAGTACATCGGGAGCGCCTGATGCAGCAAACATTAGAAGAGAGGCAGGTTAACCTCTGTCTCACTGAGAAGGACTGTCTGGAGCCCTGGATTGAGCCTCTCTTCCAATCTGAACTGTAAAATCATGTATCAACCCTTTGCAGCACTAAATACTCTAACAACACTACACTTCTAGTAGAGTTGATAATCTCTTGTCTACCGTTATGGGGACATTTACATTTATATGATTATCCTGCCTGGACTCCCACAGTTTACTGCATCAGGTACTCCCCGATGTAGTCTTCTCTACATCAGGGAGACCGAACGTAAACTTAGGGAATGGCTCACTAAGCATCACAGCCGGGTCTGCAAGGGCCAACTAGACCGCCCAGTCACCGTCCATTTCAATTCCCCATCCACTTCTTTTCCGACATAACCAGCCTTGGCCTCCTCCGTTGCCAAACCAAACCATAGCACCTAATGGAGGAACACCTTATCTTCCACCTGGGCACCCATCAGCCCAGAGGACTCAACATTGAGTTCTCCAAGTTTAAATAACTTCCCTCCCCATTCCCCTGACTCCCTTCCCAGCCCATCCCCCTCCCTGTCACTGCTCCCTGCCATCAACCGGATTCATTCTTCCCATTGACCAACCAGGTCGTACCTTCAACCTGTCTTCACCTATCCCCACCTCACCACCCTCTTGCCGCTTTCCTCTTTATCTGCAGCTCCGCCACACCCACCCCCAGTCCTGAAGAAGGGTTACACCCAAAACATCGACTTCTCCACCTCCTGATGCTGCCTGGCTTGCTGTATTCTTCCAGCCTCCTGCCTATTCTTTCCAGTTTGGCAGTTAGATATCCCATTATTATGCTATTTTCATACGCCAATCATTAAATCTACGACATCAACACCCTTTCTTCCCCCAGCACTCCACCCTACCACTATTGCATGAATTCTGCTCCCTCCAGACTTGACTTCAGCTTTGAATGAAGAATCATCTGAACTCAAAATGTTAGTTTGTTCACTCTAAATGGATGCCGCCTGACCCTCTATTATTTCCAGCATTTTTTGTTTTCAATGCATTTGAAGTAGTCTATTTGGATATCAGCAAGGCTTTTGATAAAGTTCCTCATGGAAGACTGGTAGCTAAAGTAAGAGCCCTTGGGATCAAAGAAAATTTGGCAAATTTGATATCGAATGAGTTAAGTAAAAGGAAACAGATGGGGTGTTTGTGACTGGAAGCCTATGCTCAGTAGGATTCCACAGGCATCAGTGTTGGTGCTTTGCCATTTGTGGTATATATAAATGATTTGGACTTTAATGTCAGAGAGTTGTTCAGTAAGTTCACAGATGATATGAAAGTTGGTGGGATAGTAAATAGTGACAATAACCTTAGAAAACAGTAGTAAACAGATGGGTGGGCTGGATGAACTGGGCAATATAGCAAATGGAATTCAATCCGGATAGGTGTGAAGTGATGTACTTGGGCAGAACAAACAAGGTAAGGTAATACATGATGAATGGTAGAACCTAGGTAGCATCAAGTATCAGAGGCACCTTGTGGGTAGTGGGACAGATAGACAAAGTGGTTAAGAAAACTTTTGGGATACCTGCATTTATTATTGAGGCATAAAGTTTAAGTACAGTGAGAAGATGCTGCAACTACACAAAATATTCACTCGGCCATGGCTGCAGTATTACAGTTTGGAATCTACATTATAGGAGTGCTGTGACTACATCAGAGAGAGGGAAGAGTTGGGTTACCAGGATGTTGCCTGGGCTGAAGAGTTTTAATTATGAAGACAGATTGGATATACTGGGATTATTTACTTTGGAGTATAGGAGACTGAGGAGGGACATGACTGATATCTATAAAATTATGAGGGGCATAGACAGGGTAAACGGAAATAAGCTTTTCCCCTTAGTGGAGGGATCAATGACTGACCGCATTCATTTAAGGTAAATGACAAAAGGCTTAGAAGAGATGTGAGCAAATTATTTTTCACCCAGACGTTAGTGTGAATCTGGAACTCACTGTCTGTAAGGGTTGTAGAGGCAGAAACCCTCATAATATTGAAGAAGTATTTAGATGCAATGGCAAGACAAACAAGACTCTGGGCCATGTGCTGGAAAATGGGATTGGAATAGTTTGGTGTTTGTTTTTTGACTGGATTTTTTTTTCTCTGTGAGCAAACTTCCACAAACTTTATGACAAAACATTTGCATTTGAATTGAATAGTTTGGCTGCTCCATTAGTCGCCAATGACTAATTTGGCAAGTTACACTGAAATAATCTGGAACATTCCTTGCTCAGTGAAGATGGTTCTTAAGCCCTCATGAAATAGGTGAAAGAATTAATGACATTTATGTCAAGGTAAGGTATGGATACTATGAGCATATAAGTAGATATCAAGTGAGCTAGCACTAAGGGAGCAAGTGAGCAGCCCTGTGATACGGCCTGGTCCACTCCATGAGATATGCACAAAATATCGCTGTTGCACATTTCAATGCTACTGGCTGGTGCACAAAAACAAAATGCTTTCATACAGTAAGGACAATTTAGTCAATTGAGCTGTTGCACTTTTTGATAAGATCATGGCTGACCTGATTGTAGCCTGTCTCCACTTTTCCATCTACATATCCTTCTCAAGTAAGGAGAATAAAACTGTATACACTACTCCAGAAGTGGACTCACTTAAGTTCTATACAACTGCAGCAAAACTTGTTAATTTTTATTTTCCATTCCTTTTCCAAATCACTCGCCATACCTGTTTGCTAAATTTTTGTGATTCAATTTGGGGAGAAGCAATGGTCTCATGGTATTTTCGCTGGACTGTTAATCCAGAGACCCAGGTAATTTTCTGGGGACCTGGGGTTGAATCCCACCATGGCAGATGCTGGAATTTGAATTCAATAAAAATCTGGAATTAAGAGTCTCATGATGACCATGAATCAATTGCTAATTGTTGGAAAAAGCTATCAGAGAAGGAAGCAGCCAGTCTTAACTGGTCTGGCCTATATGTGACTCCAGACCCACAGCAATATGGTTGACCATTAACTGCCTTCTGGTCAATGAGGGATGCTGCCTAGCCAGTGACACCCCATCCTGTGAATAAATAAAGAAAACTCCTGTGAACCACCAGATTTTGCAATGTTCCTCTCCTTAAACAGCATACTGCTTTTCCATTCTTCCTGCCAAGGTGGATGATTTCACATTTTCCGGCAAAAATTCCACCTGCCTTTCATTTACACAATCATTTGACCAACCTCAAACCTTTTGTGAACTTTTGAGGCAGAATCTTACAGCAAAATAAGCTTTGGTGAGATTGTGGCAAAATCAGACAACATCTGGCGAGGTCTACTTTGACATCTAGAGCATTTCATGGCACCTTTTATGCATTTGATGAATGGCAAGGTGGGCATTTTACTAGACAATGCTGAGTACTAATTACTGTTAAATTACTAATCACCTTATTAATGGCACAACTCACCTGAATAATATTCAGCTTCCTATTTTACCAAACATGTCAAGCAAGTTAGATGCCAAGAAATCTCAACTTGGAAATCAGAGCAGGGACTTCGCAACATCAGCTCACTATTTGCTTCAAAGGATCTGTATGTTGCTGTGGACCAACAGCATCTCAGATCCATGGGCACAAGCCATGTGCAGACCACACACACAGACACTTGCATTTGACATTTGTCAACCCCTCATGGTTATCATAGCATCTCTCTAATATAAATGTATGCCGCTGCTCTGGTAGCACAGACTTGTATTGTAGTGCACACCAACCAGGACTATTGAAATGGTGCAACAGAGACATTTTGTGCACACCTCACAGAGTGGGGTACAGACCTTTTCATAGGACTGCTTGCTCGCTCTTTTAGTGCTAGCTTAGTTGGTATCTATTTGCATGGTCATAGTATCCATGCCTTGCCTTGACTTGCCTGCCATTCCTTGCCTGTTAGACTGCTAAAGGCCATCAGTAGTACCATACTGATGTTTTTTTTTACATAGACACACAGACAGGCTGCATGGCAGCAGGTATCTATTCAAAGTGGGTGGGGCACATTGGCACATCTTGCTCAACGGCACAGCTAGATGTCAGTTTAACACCTATAGCATGTGCCAGCTGCCCTGTGGAAAATGCACTGTGAGTATATTTAACCAAATGGCTCTGTCAGAAATTAAGTGGGGAATAGTTCACACTCCAGCCAAGTAGGGGGGTGAGGTGCTGTAAGTTAGGGATACTCAGTACCATCCAGTAGGGGCATAGATGCACATAGTCCAGGGACCTAGCCACAGTCAATTGGACATGGGACATTTAACATCAACAGATCTGTCCGAGGACATCTGAAGGAAAATTATAATCTAATGGGTCTCCATTAACCTAAAAAGAGAAGAATGTTGGGCAAAAGTGCCCCGTCATTTGTAGAACTTTAAAAGATGTTGTGGGACCAGGGGAACATTGCTACATTATAATTCATGAAAGTATGATGAGAGACTCTAATGGAAAAAATGGAATGTGGAATGCTTGAGGTGGGTCTTGGATGAGAAGGGATTAGGGTACAGCAGGTACTCCCTTTTGGAGGTAAAGTGTTGATCATTTAGCTGGTATGGTTTCTTCACCAAGTTGGTGCACATGCTACAACCCAGAGTGTGGTAATACAGACAATAGTACTACTAAAGATCTGGTTCACAGTTTGGAGCAGTGTGGCGGAGACCCTCACGCATAACCCAGACAGAATCTGTTGCACCATCTGTGTTCTGTACAATTGGAGCAGGCATCAACCCAATGTGATAGATGCTGTGGAGCGAGAAGAACAGGAGCAGTTTTCAGAGGAGAAGGCTGAGGCCATTGAGCTGGAGGAAATTCTTCTTGTGAATGATAGAGCTTAGCTGCAGTAGGCACTGCAAGGCAGACAGAGCTTGACTGACACCGGTTCCACAAGAAACAAGTTCGGTACAGAAGAGCATCATGGACTGTCGAAGTCAAGATGCCAATATTCAGTTTGCAATGTTTATATGAATGGCAGCCTATATTCATTTCCTTCACGTTTCCTTTTGCTGGCTGACAATGTTTCATGTTTCAGTTTGTCCAACTACTTGCCTATATGTAATTTTCCTCCACTGTATAATGGCAAGATGTGGGTGACCACTGGTACTGTGGAAAGAGTATCAGGATCTCAGAGAGGGTGTTAAACCAAATGTACCTAGGAGCAGTCAAAGTGCATAACATAGTGATTAAATGCTGACTAGGGTAAGAATATAGGGTTATATGTGCTAGGGAACTGTCAATCATGTCTTCTATGTGTCATGAAAAACATGGTTGCTGTGCAATTACTCTACCAGTAAGGGGCAATGCCAGATTGCCAATGTGAGTCTAGGTACACAACTATCTTTCAAAGTTGCCGTAGGTGCAAGGGATGTTTGTCTTTCAACAAAAACCTGCCGACTCGCGCATTGTTCTAGGAACAATGATAAGAAAAAAGCCAAATATGAGAGATGCCGTCAGAGCAGGGTAAGTAGTTAAAGAGGTGAGTATGGTATAATACGGCAAGAAATTACTCTGAGCCTTAAAGCAAGAATCCCTCTAAGAATCTCAACATACTTTACACTTGGCTAAAAAAACTAAGATTCAAACCTTTATTTCCTCCTCATGACCTACTTTCCCACTGTACATCTTGCAGATAACAGGCTAGCTGTGAGATAATGCCAATATAGATCTATTCAGGTGGAGACACATGGAAGCCGCTAAGCTGCCAACAATAAAAGATCAGCGTAATGGCAGTCAGTCCACCAACAAGAGGAGAGTTGTTTTTCTTCATTTACAAAGCATATAACCTAAAATTTCACAACAAAAGCTTCTTCTTTTGCTATGCTACAGTTTCTAACATCCTATGTTTGATTAGGAATCTCAAAAGGATAACAGTTTCCTTCAAGTATTTGCTAAATTCCTGCTTTTGTCAAAGATAATAAGGATGGCTTTTGAAACTTTTGACAGTAGTTTAGATCTGGATGATTAGGGAAAGAGGAAAGAGGTGAAACAGGAATGAATGAACTGAAATGGCAGTGAAACCTGTCATCCAATTAGGATTACAATTGATGGCAAGTGACAAAAATCAGTTGAAACACTGTTTTATGCAGATGTCTTTGCAAATTGTTGCTCTGAGTATGAGTCCATTGCACTTCATTACAGGAATCTTGAAAATAACAAAGAGAAAAAAAGGATGATTGTTTTATGCTGGCTTCTTCTATCTAGAGTCAAATATTTAGGAACAGCTACAAATAACTTCCAACTGATCTTAGGAAGTTACAACTTTCAGCTGAATAGTACAACACCTGGATTTGCCTATTTAGACCATCCCCCCAGAGGGAGCATTTCACCAATAACATGCAGGGTACAAGCCAAGTTCAGTGCAGGTCAACTTTGGCAACTATCACAGCTATCCAAACTTTGGTTCATTGATCAGTATTGCACGAGAGGCCTGATGATCTTAATAAATGAGTTAAGAATTAATATATAATGTAGAATAGCAAAAGTCATTCCTACTTAGTACTGTCATTAAAAAAAACATACGTAGTCAATTGCTATGAACATTTATCTGTTGTTGCTGTAATTTCACTGTCCATTTATGGGTTGAACATGAATTCAACCTTTTAAAACAAGATCGTCATAATCAAAATTCATATATACAATAAGCACAAAATATTCATCTTGGAGTGGTATGGTGGCTCAGTGGTTAGCATTGCTGCCTCACAGTGCCATGACATGGGTTTGATTCCACCCTCAGGTTGTGCTCCAGATTCCTCCCACAGTCTAAAGATGTGCATGTTCGGTGAATTGGCCATGCTAAACTATCCATAGTCGCGAGGGATGGGTAGGTTAGATGGATTAGCCATGGGGAATGTACGACTATAGGGTCGGGGGTAGGTCTGGATTGGATGCTCCTGGAGGATTGGTGTGGACTCAGTGGGTTGAGTGGCCTGCATGCACACTGTAGGGATTCAATGTGAAGCACAATACAAGGGAAAGTTCTTGCTTCCTTAAACAGAACCTGGTTTATTGCAATCAGAATTTCTGACTGATCTCCTCCATTATAATTCTTATGTCAACTTCTCATTACCAAGATTTTTTGGTGATACACAGTTTGTTCCACTCCAGGTATATTTTGTAGCATCAATGATGACACATAAATTTACACACATTTTCAAATAAACTGAAGATTTTCAAACTTTTTTTAGTGCATCTTGTTGAGTAAAGTATACAAATGCTACAACTAATGTAAAACTCAACTTCAAGATGATTTTGTGTTACTGGTTATCTGCCGATTGCTGGACTAAATGCAGGATCAATCTTCAATGAAAAGAGGTTGTGTATATTTTTGGAGGGTAGGTTTCACAGTATAAAACTGTCAATTATTCTTTGCTGTTAAAATAATCTTTCAGAAATAATGCAAGGCTAGGAAATAAATTACTACAATACAGAATGCTCTTTTAAAATAAGGGTTAAGAAAAATTGCTGAAATAGAATAGAAGAGATTCTATGCTGCCTTACATCATGCGATACTGGAATTACCAAGTTATACAAATGCTAGCAGTACTTTATTTGGCAAAAATGACATTTCTCATCATAAGGATTTTGTGTGCTGAATTTCCCAGGCACAGCTATTTAAATTCACATGCATTCAGAGGTGGTTTTCAGTCATGCAACCTATGTTTCTACTGTGCAGTCAAGTTGGATAGAAGGAGTTAACTTGGCATTATTTATTCCAAGATCAGCTTTTGAAATCAAACATTCCAGCTGGAACCCTTATTTTCTCACTTGAAGGAAGGCAGTTTAGAAAAAAAACTATGGAAAAAACTCAAACTAGTGACAGCAGTAACACACAATAATTAAGTATAAGAAACATTTTTAAAAACTTGTGCTGCATTACAGAATGGAGGATCGGTAGAGAAGGCAATGACCGTGTGGTATTGTCGCTTGACTGTCAGTCTAGAAATTCAGCTTATGCTCTGGGGAATCAAAACATGTGATGCTGGAAAAGCACAGCTGCCCAGGCAGCATCTGAGGAGCAGGAGATTCGCCATTTCGGTATTAGCTCTTCATCAGGAATGGGGCGGTGGGGGTGGGGGTGGGGCAAGGGGGCTGAGAGATAAATGGGAGGGGGTGGAGCTGGGGGCAAAATAGCTACGAATTCGATAGGTAAATGAAGGTGCGGGTGATGGCGATAGACTGGAGCGGAGGGTGGAGCGGATAGGTGGAAAGGAAGATGGACGGATAGGACAGGTCAAAAGGGTAGTGCCCAGTTAAAGGGTTGGATCTGGGATTAGGTGGGGGGAGAGGAAATGAGAAAATAGCTGAAATCAACATTGATTCCGTGTGTTTGGAGGGAAGATGAGGTGTTCTTCCTCTAGTCGTCGGGTGGATCTGACGGTGGAAGACACCCAGGACATGCATGTCCTTAACGGAGTGGGAGAGGGAGTTGAAGTGGTCGGCAAAGGACAAAGGGGTTGTTTGGTGCATGTGTTTGGATGTGCAGGAGCACCTCATCTATTGTGTCTGTTGCTCTTGATATTGTCTTCTCTATATTGGGGAGACATTATGCCAACGTGCGGAACGTTTCAGAAAACATGTCTGGAACACACGTCCTAAACAATCCCACTGCCCTGTGGCCAACCACTTCAATTCCCCCTCCCACTCCACCAAGGACATGCAAGTCCTGCACCTCCTCCATCGCCAAACCCTAACTACCTGTCGACTAGAGGAAGAACACCTCAGCTTCTGCTTTGGACCCTCCAACCACATTGAATCAATGTTAATTTCACCAGTTTCCTCATCTCCCCAACCCCCACCTTGTCCCAGATCTAATCTTCCAATTCGGCATCGCTCTTTTGAACTGTCCTACCTGCCCATTTTCCTTCCCACCTATCTGCTCCACCCTCCGCTCCGAACTATCACCATCACCCCCAACCTCTGTCAACCAATCACATTTCTAGCTACCTTCCCCCAGCCCCAAACCCCTCCCACATATCTTTCAGCCCCCTTAGGCCCTCCACCCCTCAACATTCCTGATGAACAGCTTATGTTCGAAACATCGACTCTCCTGCTCCTCGAAGGTTGCCTGATCGGCTATGCTTTACGAGCACAACACTTTTTGACTCTGATCTTCAGCATTTGCAGTCCTTACCCTCTCCTAATGTTCTGGGGAACCAGTTCAAAATCCTGCCATGGCAGATGGTGAAACTTGAATTCAATAACAAAACATTCTGGAATTAAAAATCTACGTTGTCAGGAAAATCCATTTGGCTTACTATAGTCTTTCAGGTAAGGAAATCTGCCATCCTCACATGTGACTCCAGACCCACAGCAATGTGGTTGACAGTCAACTGTCCACTGAAACAGCCTAGCAAACTGCTCAGTTATGTTAAAGAGTAGTGGCGCAGCCTGTGAGCTCGGGTCTACTGACCCTGACTGTAATTGGGGCGTGGGGAGAGTGGACTTTCCTTCTTGCCATTGAGCGGGCATTCTTCAATCTTACTGTTAGGATAGCTTACCGGGGAATGGCGGGTTGAGACAGGGAGCTGTCAGGCTGGGCTCCTATGTGAGACACCCCTCTTCCCCCTCCTCCCTTCCTGGGCCTCCCAGGCCTGCAGCTGTTTCCCCCCACCCCCCCGCCTCCAAACCACACACAAACACACACACACACACACACACACACACACACACACACACTCTTGTGCAAATCCTTTCAGTCTTGTCAGGGAAAGCTGCTTCACAGGAATTTAGCACAATATTTTTACAACTTCTTACTCATGCTCTGACCCCATTTTGAGGCTCGAAAATTGCTGTGAGTGAGCACTGAGAGTGGGGAGTGAAACAGGGGGGGTGTAGAGGGAATTTGAGAGTGGGGGAAGTGGACATAGAGCTCCTCGAAGCTATTGCTGCCCAAATTGGGGAGTTCTGGTTTAGAGTGCTATTGTGTCCAGTCCTTGCTCTCTCTTCAGACAACCTCAAACATCTGTCCATGTCCATTTTTAAAGTCACCATTGAACCTGGTTCCAATCCTCTCTCAGGCTGTGCATACCTCATTTGAGGTGGTCAACTGTCCAGTCATTGAAGAGGTTAACTATTATTCTGATTATCCGGATGCCTTTTGTCCATTATTTCTAGAACAGTTTGCAGGTGTTGTAAATTTGAAACAAAAAAAAAGCAAATGCTGGAGAAACTTAGATTTGGCAGTGTCTGTAAAGAGAGCAACAGGGTTAATGTTTTGAGTAAATAACTTCTTTAAGGCTTGCTTTCTTTTCCAATACGTGCTGTTCTCCATGCCTTTCCTCAGGGCACCCAGACTTCTACCCTTCTAGTGATAATTTTATTTTGTTTCATAAGTGACAGTTATCTAGCTTCTATTCCAAGCCACTCCATTTAAACTCTCAGATTGTCAAGGCACAATTTAAATTCATGTTCTGCGTGTTTATAGTCCAGTGACATAATCAATGTACAATACAACTTTGGCAGAATGTTTTCAGACGTTTTCCATCATAAAAATGGATAAATCCCCAGGACCTGAACAGGTGTACTCCAGACCTCCGTGGGAAGCTAGGGAAGTGATTGCTGGCCCACTTGCTGAGATATTTGTATCAACAAGGGTCACAGGAGAGGTGCCAGAAGACTGGAGGTTGGCTAATGTGGTGCCACTATTTTAAAAAGGTGGCGAGGACAAGCCAGGGGACTATAGACTGGTGAGCCTGACATCAGGGGTGGGTAAAAAGGAGAAAGTGAGGACTGCAGATGCTGGAGATCAGAGCTGAAAATGTATTGCTGGAAAAGCGCAGCAGGTCAGGCAGCATCCAAGGAGCAGGAGAATCGACGTTTCGGGCATGAGTCCCTCTTCAGGAATGAGGAAAGTGTGTCCAGCAGGCTAAGATAAAAGGTAGGGAGGAGGGACTTGGGGGAGGGGCACTGTAAATGCGATAGGTGGAAGGAAGTCAAGATGAGGGTGATAGGCCGGAGTGGGGGTGGGGGCGGAGAGGTCAGGAAGAAGATTGCAGGTTAGGAAGGCGGTGCTGAGTTCGAGGGATTTGACTGAGACAAGGTGGGGGGAGAGGAAATGAGGAAACTGGAGAAATCTGAGTTCATCCCTTGTGGTTGGAGGGTTCCTAGGCGGAAGATGAGGCGCTCTTCCTCTAACCGTCATGTTGCTATGGTCTGGCGATGGAGGAGTCCAAGGTCCTGCATCTCCTTGGTGGAGTGGGAGGGGGAGTTGAAGTGTTGAGCCACGGGGTGTTTGGGTTGGTTGGTCCGGCTGTCCCAGAGGTGTTCTCTGAAATGTTCTGCAAGTAGGTGGCCTGTCTTCCCAATATAGAGGAGGCCACATCGGGTGCAGCGGATGCAATAAATGATGTGTGTGGAGGTGCAGGTGAATTTGTGGTGGATATGGAAGGATCCCTTGGGGCCTTGGAGGGAAGTAAGGGGGGAGGTGTGGGCGCAAGTTTTGCATTTCTTGCGGTTGCAGGGGAAGGTGCTGGGAGTGGAGGTTGGGTTGGTGGGGGGTGTGGACCTGACGAGGGTGTCACGAAGGAGTGGTCTTTTTGGAACGCTGATAGGGGAGGGGAGGGGTCCATTTGGAGGTGGCGAAAATGGCGATGGATGATACACTGTATATGGAGGTTGGTGGGGTGGTAGGTGAGGATCAGTGGGGTTCTGTCCTGGTGGCAATTGGAGGGGCGGGGCTTAAGGGCAGAGGAGCAGGAAGTGGAGAAAATGCGGTGGAGAGCATCGTCGATCACGTCTGGGGGAAATTGCGGTCTTTGAAGAAGAAGGCCATCTGAAAATCTTCAACCTCTCACCCTCGGAACGTGCAGCCCTCCACTCCCTCCGTTCTAACCCCAACCTCACTATCAAACTGGCAGACAAGGAAGACGCGGTAATAGTTTGGCGCACCGACCTTTACACTGCTGAGGCTAAACTCCAGCTCGCGGACACCTCCCCCTACTGCCCCCTTGACCATGACCCCACCTCCTACCACCAAACCATCATCTCCCAGACCATCCATAACCTCATCACCTCAGGGGATCTCCCATCCTCCGCCTCCAACCTCATAGTCCCACAACCCCGCACCGCCCGTATCTACCTCCTGCCCAAAATCCACAAACCTGACTGTCCTGGCCGACCCATTGTCTCAGCCTGCTCCTGCCCCACCAACCTCATCTCTGCATACCTCGACACGGTCCTGTCCCCCTTAGTCCAAGAACTCCCCACCTATGTTCGGGACACCACCCACGCCCTCCACCTCCTCCATGATTTTCATTTCCCCGGACCCCAATGCCTTATCTTCACCATGAATCGTCCAGTCTCTATACACCTCCATCCCCCATCACGAAGGCCTCAAAGCCCTCCACTTCTTCCTTTCCCACCGTACCAACCAGTACCCTTCCACTGACAAAAAAAACAACCCAGATGGCCTCCTCCTTCAAAGACTGCAATTTCCCCCAGACGTGATCGACGATGCCCTCCACTGCATCTCCTCCACTTCCCGCTCCTCTGCCCTTGAGTCCCACCCCTCCGATTGCCACCAGGACAGACCCCCACTGGTCCTTACCTACCACCCCACCAACCTCCATATACACCGTATCATCCGTCATCATTTCCGCCAACTCCAAACAGACCCCACCACCAGGGATATATTTCCCTCCCCTCCCCTATCAGCGTTCCGAAAAGACTACTCTCTCCGTGACTCCCTCATCAGGTCCACACCCCCCACCAACCCAACCTCCACTCCCGGCACCTTCCCCTGCAACCACAAGAAATGCAAAACTTGCACCCATACCTCCCCCCTTACTTCCCTCCAAGGCCCCAAGGGATCCTTCCATATCCACCACAAATTCACCTGCACCTCCACACACATCATTTATTGCATCCGCTGCACCCGATGTGGCCTCCTCTATATTGGGGAGACAGGCCACCTACTTGCGGAACATTTCAGAGAACACCTCTGGGACAGCCGGAACAACCAACCCAACCACCCCGTGGCTCAACACTTCAACTCCCCCTCCCACTCCACCAAGGAGATGCAGGTCCTTGGACTCCTCCATCGCCAGACCATAGCAACATGACGGTTGGAGGAAGAGCGCCTCATTTTCCGCCTAGGAACCCTCCAACCACAAGGGATGAACTCAGATTTCTCCAGTTTCCTCATTTCTCCTCCCCCCACCTGGTCTCAGTCAAATCCCTCGAACTCAGCACCGCCTTCCTAACCGGCAATCTTCTTCCTGACCTCTCCGCCCCCCACCCCCACTCCGGCCTATCACCCTCACCTTGGCCTCCTTCCACCTATCGCATTTCCAATGCCCCTCCCCCAAGTCCCTCCTCCCTACCTTTTAGCTTAGCCTGTTGGACACACTTTCCTCATTCCTGAAGAAGGGCTCATGCCCGAAACGTCGATTCTCCTGCTTCTTGGATGCTGCCTGACCTGCTGCGCTTTTCCAGCAACACATTTTCATCAGTGGTGGGTGTTTGATATGCTTTCCTTTATTGGTCAGAGTATTGAGTACAGGAGTCATGTTGCGGCTGTACAGGACATTGGTTTGGCAACTTTCGGAATATTGTGTGTAATTCTGGTCTCCTTCCTACTGGAAGAATGTTGTGAAACTTGAAAAGCATTCAGAAAAGATTTACATGGATGTTGCCAGGATTGGAGGATTTAAGCTATAGGGAGAGGTTGAATAGGCAAGGGCTGTGTTCCCTGGAGTGTAGGGAGCTGAGGGGTGACTTTATAGAAGTTTATAAAATCATGAGGGGCATGGATAGGATAAGTAGACAAAATCTTTTTGCTGGGGTGGGGGAGCCCAGAGTTAGAGGACATAGGTTTAGGGTAGACGGGAAAGATATAAAAGGTACCTAAGGGGCAACTTTTTTTCACGCAGAGGGTAGTACGTGTATGGAATGAGCTGCCAGAGGAAGTGGTGGAGGCTGGTACAATTGCAACATTTAAAAGGCATCTGGATGGGTATATGAATAGGAAGGGTTTGGAGGAATATGGGCTGAGTGCTGGCAGGTGGGACTAGATTGGGTTGGGATATCTGGTCGGCATGGACGAGTTGGACCAAAGGGTCTGTTTCTGTGCTGTACATCTCAATTACTCTATGACTCTAAAAAAGAAATGAGGCCAGATGGATGACCTCGACAATGGAAACAACAATATCAGAAACAGCGCTGTCAACCCTGCATAGTCCTCCTTACCAACATCTGTAGGAGCGCCAAAATTGGAAAGTCTGTCTCTCAAACTAATCGATGAACAGCCTCGCATAAACATACCTTTCGGTCAATGTCCTGGACATCACTATTATCATCTCTGGATATCCTGTCCCACCAGCAAGATGGTCCCCACAGAGATAACGGCACATTCATATACAGTCCGAAGGGTATTGCCCTGGAAGTCTTCAACATTACCTCCGGACCCCATGAATTTGAATAAATATGGGCAAGGAAGCCTCCTGCTGATCCTGCTGATTACCATGTACCATTCTCTCTCGGCTGATGAATCAGTATTCCTTCATGTTGAACAACACTTTGAAGAAGCACTGAGGATGGCAAAGTGCAAAATGCACCCTGGTGGAGACTTCGAAGTCCACAACCAAGAGTGGCTCAGTAACAGTACAACTGATCAACTGGTCAGGTCTTAATGGGCAGAGCTGCTGGACTGGGTCTGCAGCAGATGATGAGGGAATCAACTCAACCCCATTCTTACCAATCTGCCAGCTGCAGATGCATCAGTCTTCACATTTGCCTTTTCATTGAGAATACCCTCAATCATGTTCTATGGCATTATCAGCATGCTAAATGGAACACACTTTGAACAGATCTAGTTAAAAATCACACAACACCAGGTTATAGTCCAACAGGTTTAATTGGAAGCACACGAGCTTTCGGAGCGATGTTCCTTCATCAGGTGATAGTGCAGGGTTCAATCCTCGCCCTCCACTATCACCTGATGAAGGAGCTTCACTCCGAAAGCCAGTGTGCTTCCAATTAAACCTGTTGGACTATAACCTGGTGTTGTGTGATTTTTAACTTTGTACACCCCAGTCCAACACCGGCATCTCCAAATCATGAACAGATCTAGTAATTCAAGGCTGAGCATTTATGGTGCTGTGGGCCATAAACAACAACAGAATTGTACTCCAGCACTCTGTGCAACATCATGCCCCACCATATCCCCCACTCAGTTACTACTGTAAAGCCAGGGGATCAACGCTGGTTTACTGAAGAGCTGCACCAGGCATATCTCAAAATGAGATGTCAACCTGGTGAAGCTACCAAACAGGGTTACTTGTGTGGCCAACAGCATAAGCAGCAAATCACAGACAGAGCTAAGCAATCACAGAAACAACAGATCAGAGCTAAGCTCTGCAGTCTTGCACATCTAGTTGTAAATGATGGTGGACAATTAAACAATCCACTGGAGGAGGAACTCCACCAATATCCCTATCTTCAATGATGGGAAGGCTCAACACACTGGTGCAAAAGTTAAGGCTAAAGCATTTACAGCAAACCTCAGCCAAATAATAATGATCCATCTCAGATCCCTGCTGTGGGAAAAGCCTCACAAATACCAATCTTCAGCCATTTCGACTCAGTCCACATGACATCACGAAACAATAGACAATAGACAATAGACAATTAGAAACAGTTGGAGGCACTGGATATTACAAAGGCTATGAGCTCTGGCAACATTCCGGCAATAGTATTGAAGACCTGTGCTCTAGAACTTGCCTCTCTCCTTTTTAAACTGTTCCAGTACAGTTGCAACACTGGCACCTACCCGACAATATTGAAAATTGCTTTGGTATGTTCTGTACACAAAAGGCAGGACAAAACCAGCTCAGCCAATTATCACCTCACTAGTCTACTCTCAATCATAAGTGAAGTGATGGACTGGGTCACCACAGTACTTTCAATCTACACCTGCTCAGCAATAACCTGCTCACTGATGCCCAGTTTGGATTCCGCCAGGGCCACTCAGTTCCTGGCCTCATTACAGCCTTAGTTTAAGCATGGACAAAAGAGGTGAATGCTTTCATACATGAGGTGAAAGTCACAGCCCTTGACATCAGGGCCAGACTTGACTGAGTGTGGTTCCAAGGAGCCTTAGCAAATTGGAATCAAAGGGAATGAGGGGGAAAACTCTCCACTGGATGGAGTCATACCTGCCACACAGGAAGATGATTGTGGTTGTTGGAGGTCAGTCATCTCAGCTCCAGGGCATCTCTGCAGGAGCTCTTTGGGATAGTATCCTCAGCACTGCCATTTTCAGCAGTTTCGTCAATGACATTCCCTCTATCATAAGGTCAGAAGTGAAGACTTTCAACGATGATTGCATAATGTTCAGTACCATTCATGACTCCTCAGACATTCAAGTGGTCCATGATCGAATGCAACAAAATCTGTGGACAATATCCAAGCTTAGGCTGAAAAGTGGCAAGTAACATTCATACCATACAATATAAGGTAATGACCATCTCCAATAAGAGACAACCTAACCATGGTTTCTTGACATTCAATGGTATTCATGAATTTACAGCAAACCTCAGCCAAATATTAATGATCCATCTCAGACCCCTGCAGTGGGAAAAGCCTCACAAATACCAATCTTCAGCCATTTCGACTCAGTCCACATGACATCACGAAACAGTTGGAGGCACTGGATATTACAAAGGCTATGAGCTCTGACAACATTCCGGCAATAGTATTGAAGACCTGTGCTCTAGAACTTGCCTCTCTCCTGTTCAACCTGTTCCAGTACAGTTGCACCTCTGACCAGAAACTCAACTGGACTACCATTGGGTACAAGATCAGTTTACAGGCTAGGAATGCTGCAGTGAGTAACTCACCTCCTGACTCCCCAAATCCTGTCCATCATCAACAAGGCATAATTCAGGAATGTAATGGAATACGCTCCACTTGCCTGGATATGTGCAGTTCCAACAACACTCAAGAAGTTTGAAACCATCCAGGGCAAAGCAGTCCACTTGATTGGCACCACATCCACAAACATCCATTCCTTCCACCACCGAAGCTCAATGACATCAGTGTGTACTCTCTACAAGATGCTCGGCCAAATATCCTTCGACAGCATCTTCCAAACTCACAACCACTGTCATTTAGTAAAACAAAGGCTGCATTTGCATAGGAACAGCATCACCTGTAAACTTCCCCCCAAACCACTCACCATCCTCACTGGGAATTATATGGCCATTCCTTCACTAATGCTGGATTAGAATACTGGAAGTTTCTCCCTAGTAGTATTGTGGGTCTGCAGCAGCTCACGAATGCAGCTTACCACCACCTTCTCAAGGGCAACTCAGGATGGGAAATAAATGCTGGCTCTAGCCAGCAATGCTCACATCCCATGAGTGAATTTAAGAAAAAAAGATGTATGGAAAGAGCCAACCCTTAAAATTGGCCTTCCTGTTCCCCATTCTCATGCTAGTAAAGATAACTGATTTGCCAGCATTTCGCACAATAACAGTTCCAAAGGAGTAAGCATAACTTTTTCTTGTTATTTCATGAGATGCAACCATGGTTGTCTTGAACAGCATGCATCGCCCATCCTTAATTGCCCCTGAAAAGGTAGTAGTGAATAATTTGATGTGGTTACTCTTATTCTAGTGTTATGTGATAAATTCTCTGTTTATTTTCAGACTTTTGAGTTGCAACCATATATTTTGCATAAAGTGAAAATAAATACCCCAGAACATCTATTGTTTTTCTAACTCTGCAGCACCATCACAACTTTTAATTACAACAAAGACTAACATTTGTTTGCATGAATGGGCAATGCTCAAAACACAGTAGTGTTGTCGATGCTGACTATCAATTGATCCAACAAAGGTCTCATGCTTGAGGACATACTGTAGCACTCTTTATTGCATTAATCTCATTCTATGTTTGGCAAAGTAAAATGTTTGCACACATCGGTGTTCAGCAACTATTAATTTAGCGTCAGTCTGCAAAGTGGCAAACTTTCAATGAATAGGAAGCCTTTCATGTTTCTTGAATAAAATTCACTTCCTTTAATCTGTAACCAATGGTATTGCTGAAATTTAAATATTCGAATGATGATTCTCAACAATTCCTTTAATACATAGAGATTTTTGGTGCCTTAAGTTGATTCTTAATAATTTAAAAGAGTTTGTTAAAATATTCAGGAAGCTAGGTTAGCAGTTTAGTTCTCAAGATTAAGTTTTATTTCCTATGACGGTATTTAAGAAAATCTTAGTGGGTGATTCCAATGGTGTAGTATATCTGCACCTTTCTATTAAAAAAAAAGTATTGGGTGGAAATTATTGCTATTAACCATTGGTCATTTGGTAGTACAGAACTTGAGTATTGCTGAAAAAAGACACATATCACAAATTTTCCTGAAGAATGCAAGACAAAAGGTTTTGAGAAAATGTGTATTTTCCCGGAAATTCTCACTGTAAACATGACTGTTTTCATATTTTGACAGATTCCTGTCAAATGTTTCTTTGTGCCACTGTAAGAGAGGTACTAAGCCATGTAAAACAAAATCGAGGCATTAATCTGTTTATTTCAAACAGATATATAATTATCTTGAAAAAGAATGACTTAATTAATATTGATACGTCACTGACAGTTATTTCTGATACTATCCATTTGCAATTTGAAAATGTTGCATAAAGTCCACTTGCTCATCAGAAATCTCACACAAATCTCTTTCTCACACACACATGCACACACTGACAGCATAGGCTTAATGCACGGAGAAATCTGGCACGAAGGCATTTAGAATGATGTAGCCCAATCAAAAGTGTTTTAAAACCTATTCTACCATGCATCTTACCAAAGCCCTGCTCTACAGAACACACATTCATGTTGCACATGAAGAGATAAGAGGCATCACTGTCAATGCTTTCCCCTTCATTACCTCAGAAGCACCCAGTTCATTTTTTTTCTTTCCAATAAAGCTGATTGTTAGAAAGTCACAGTTTAAATACATGCATTTCCTGATAGACATAAGAGCAGACAACTATACATTGCAAAATATTACACCTTGTCTTTAACCCAACAGTCTAAATTGCTCCACTAGCATGCAGATGATTGAAACAATGAAGAAAACTCTTAATTTTGTGAGACAGCTGACTATTTTATCCAACCACTTTGCTATTTCTATTCATATGTGTTATATTCAGGAAAATTCCAAAGCCCTTAATCCATGCAAACTGAAAACTATGACTACACTCACTGAAGAAATGTACTAAACTCTTTGTTTTATTGTGCTTTACACTTAAAATGGATGTACATTAGAAAAATCAAATTATTTTAAAAGCAAAAATGATTCTATCAGTCTCTTACCACAGTTTTCTTTAATAGTTCTCCAATCCAATGTTTGAAGAAAAAAAAAAGCTAGGCATGCATTAAAAGTATTTTGGAGAAGCAGCAATTGGAAACATAGAAAATAATGGCCTATCACCTATGGCTGCTGAATCATTGCATTACAGAACTCACTGAGTTGGATCTAGTTGATCTTCTTTCAATTTTTTCCTTGTACTGTAACCTCGGAATGTTGACTGGATGAGCACAGCAGCATGCTCTTCCTCTGGATTTCCTTCGTTCTACACAGCAAAATAAAAAAAAACTCTTTAAACTTAGACAATAAAAGTCTTTGTTGAATAATAAGGTTAACTCTTACTTACCGCGGCCAAAAGTCACGCGACACCAGGTGATGAAGGAACAGGACTCTGAAAGCATGTGATTTCAAATAAACCTGTTGGACTTAACCTGATGTCGTGTGACCTCTGACCTTGTCCACCACCTTGTCCAACACTGGTACCTCCATATCATGGCTACCATCTTACTTACCACCACAGGATGTTCCTCTGAGGATTGAGCTTGCTCTTCTGGTTCTCCTGTTTGTGGTGTTTCCATTGGCAGAACTGCTTCTGGTGCGCTGTCAATTATCTGAGAGGTTTCTTCCATCTTGAGAAGTTCTTCTGGTGCTGCTTCAATCATAAGAGGAGTTGCAACTTCACCCTGACCTTCTTCTGGTGCTGCTTCAATCATGAGAGGAGCTATGATTTCACCCTGACCTTCTCCTGGTGATGCCTCAACGATCTCAATGGATGAGGTGTCCTGTGGACCTTTTCCTGGCTCTTGAGTTGACAGGCTAGCAGTAACATCAGCTACACTGGGAGGTGCATGTTTTGAGCCCTTTAGAAAGGAGTCCTATGATAAAGCAGATGGTTTTACTATATTATTGTCAGTAATATTTTAAACCATTTTACAAGCTATTTTACAAGCAGAACAGTTAAACAATGCTCATCGAAATAAGGAGACATTCAACGCGTGTTAATTAATACGATCTTTTTAGAGTTAAGTACATAAACTCCGGTTTGGGGAGTGGGGGGAATGGTTATGGCAGAGGATGGGGAACAAATTCATAAAACAGCTCTTTATAAAGAGGTTTATAATTGGTCTCAATCTTGTTGAGTCAAAATCTCACCCACAGCACTTTGTCTATTTGCACATTGGAACGGGAGGAGCCACTCATGCCAGATCCACCATTTCACTAGGTCAAAATCCAAAGATGTGCAGGTCAGGTGAATTGACCATACTAAATCTCCCGTGATGTTAGGTGCATTAGTTAGGGGTAAATATAGGGTAGGTGAATGGGTATGGGTGAAAGTGAGGACTGCAGACACTGGAAACCAGAGTTTAGATCAGAGTGGTGCTGGAAAAGCACAGCAGGTCAGGCAGCATCCGATGAGCAGGAAAATTGACGTTTCGGGCAAAAGCCCTTCAAAATGGGTATGGGTGGGTTACTCTTTGGAGGATCAGTGTGGACTTGTTGGGCCGAAGAGCCTGTTTCCACACTGTAGGGAATCTAATCTAATCTAATTTTTGGCCTGTACTTCAATTCTATTTGTTTGTCTTATCCATAAATCTCTTGCTACCTTTGCCAATCCCATAAGTTGCCTTGAGAAGGTGACGGTGAGCTGCTTCATGAACCGTAATAGTTCATGAGTTGTAGAGATACCTACAGTGCTGTCAGTAAGGGATTTCCGGTATTTTATCTACGCAACAGAGAAGGAAAGCTATATAGTTCTGATTCAGGATGGCGTGTGGCTTGGTGGGGAACTTGCAGTTGATGGTACTCCCTTGCATCTGCCACCCTTGAACTTCTGAGCTGATAGATATTCTCTTACATAAGCACCAGGAAAATACATAGAGAAATGTAAAGAGTAGTTATAAATATAAGGCAAACCACGATTACAATTGCAGTGGAACTTCAGCTGGCATTACTCCTTCCTTTGTGGTTTCTGCTGACCTTCCACTGAGGTTATAGAAAGAGGTGAGGAATAAGTCACAGAAATTTTATTACATGCAGTAAAGCTGGTTTGTAGCTTATGTTAGAGCTACTCCACATTATGCTGGTCCCAAACATCAAACCAATTAAGATTTGACCATTGTTAAAAGTCAGATCCACTGCTAGTTTCGTGACTGTTAGAAGGAAAAAGTATTTTGTTATTACAATTGTTATTCCTTTTTGGCTTTGGAGTCTGGGTAGTTTACCTCTATTATCATGGAAATAGTCTCTTTCGAGATGAATGACAAATCCTTTGGCACCTTTATGCATTTACTTAGAGAACCCACAGTGTCCTCTAGCTTGTCCTGCAAAAAATAAATGAACTATTATTAAAGTATTATATGATTATAGTAGTCATGATGGTTTTATACTCTTTAGAGTGGAGATCAAAAATTATTACTGCTGCAAAGTCAGTGGTGACTCAAAAACTCTGTCAAAAATCATACGACACCGGGTTATAGCCCAACAGCTTTATTTGAAACCACAATCTTTCAGAGCCACACTCCTTCTTCACACGGTGTCATGCGATTTTTGACTTTGTTCACCCCAGTCCTACACCAGCACATCCGAAACTCTGATAATGGCCTCATATTTAGTTGGCCAGAAACCTGTGTGGATAGTGAGATAGAAACACAAATTATCATCTCAAGAGAATAATATCAAATAGATTAATTTAGTCCAATTCATGGTGGTTCAGTAGTTAGCACTGCTGCCTCACAGTGCCAGAGTCCCATGTTCGATTCCAGCATCAGGCAATAGTCTGCGTGGAGTTTGCACATTCACCCCGAGTCTGCGTGAGTTTCCTCTTGGTGCTCCAGTTTCCTCCCACAGTTCAAAGATGTACAGGTTAGGTGAATTGTCATGCTAAATTGCCCATAGTGTTAGGTGCATTAGTCAGGTGTAAATGTAGGGAATGAGTCTGGGTGGGTTGCTCTTCGGAGGATCGGTGTGGATTTGTTGGGCCGAAGGGCCTGTTTCCACACTGTAGGGAATCTAACCTCATACTGAATTGACTATATAGGTGTCCATAGCATGTTACAGGCATAAACTACCTGGAAACAGCATGGTGTTTCATCCATACCAAGGAATTAGCAAGATTATTTTGCAGTAATGATGCTTCAATAGTCATTTAGCAAGTAACGGAAATACTTAAAGAAAAAAACTCTTCCTTATGGATTTGAGAATCTGATATCTGATTAAGCACTCCAGAGCACCGCTGGTGATCAGTTAGGCAGCCTGGTATACTAGTGAAACCTATAGCAATAATTCCTGTCTGAGAGGTGAGAGTTTGCTGAGACTTCGGGCCACTTCATACACAAAAACAGTAGTCGTTAAGTTTGTTTTACTGGAGACAAAATTGGAAACCTGGTACAGCCCTGGTTTTAGTTGGTTAGATGTCCTGCACCAAAGCTGTCTAGAATTCATTAAATACAATGGGTTAAATCTGATTTTTCTTTGGCTAAGTGACAATTTTGTTGGGTTTCTTGCTGTGACACCTTGTGAGATCTTTTACCAGACCTTAGCAAACTTGAATCACTAATCACCTACTTGCCACTCTGGCACTCCTTCACTCGATTCTAGCCCCATCTTACCACAATCCCAGAAAAACCAGCTGTGGGATATTCCTGGAATCGACTGACCTTCCTGGCACCAGCGCCATTTTTAAAAAAATTATTGTGTACTAGGACAAGCACTGTCCTGTACATTTTTAACATTCAACCATTAGTTAAAAGATGATAAGAGTTGTTCCCAATGTTAAGATAGGCCTCTTTGGAAACTTTGCATGATTCTGTCATATTTCTCACATATCCCACATCATTCAGGCCACTATAAGGTTCCACCCAATGTATCTGTGAGGTAGGGTATTGCTGGTTTCACTTTGATCACTTTTTGAGGTTTTTCCACTAGCTGACATATCTGGTAATTTCTGCAGAACTGCATTACATCTTTATGAAGTCTTAGCCGGGTAACAAGTCTATGTATCAATGCGTGACCTTTCTATATTGCTACATGTCCTGCCATAAGAGTTTCATGTGCTACTGAAAATATCTCCTTATAATATTTGTGTGGTGCCACGATCTGATGAACAACTATTCACTCTTCATCCCCCAATCTCTGAGGATATCTCCACCTCCATATTCCAACTGTGTTTATAATAGAATAACATCTCGGAACTCCTTCAGCCTCAATTTCAGTATGAGTTGACAAATTAACCTATTGTAGTGATTGGACTTCATGGACTGACTCTGAGCTGGCTGGCCAGTCACTGTATTACACACATGTAAAAAAAGGGTGATTTGGTGACGGGATACTGGCCCCTATGCAGTTATTTCACCAATTTATATCCAAAACTGCTTTCTGAGACTCAGTTAATGAAAATATGTTAAACATTACTTTTGAATGAGTAAATATTGTGCAATAATGAATTATCCAATAAAAAGAAAAAAACTAAGCAAAATATACAATAGACCATCTATTCAATATAATCCATTTTACACCATGGCTCATATTCATCTTCACTCACTGGAGCAACCTTGATAATCCCCATTTTTATTCATTCTATGGGTTTTTTTAAGTATCCACTCTATCTGGTGTCACTTAGGTTTTATTGCTTCATGCTCTTTCCTCTCGTTTTCCCCTCTGCACCATTCTGAATTATAGGGCAGAGTCTTCCAACAATGTTGCCCATCCACCATGAACTGAAATAATAGTGTTTGGGTTTCATTGTAAAGTAGCAGTCCATAGGTCACATAATGAAATTGTGGCTTTTGTTGCACCCCAAAATCCTAAAGTTAAAGAAAATACAGTTGTGTGCTCCCATGATTATAAATAAGCTGAAACATAGGGACACTCACTGTTACAGTTAAGTCTTTTTCTTGATACGCGGTATCAATCGTTACGGGGGGTTGTTTCTCTTCATCGTCAGGTATTGTTTTTCGTACCTCCTGCAAAAGAAAGTGTGTAATTATGATGATTCGTGGAAAACAGATCAAAGCAGCTGTGCTATCTAAACAGCAATTCATTACAGAACATTATTGAATTTAAATAAACTCTTCAGTAATTATTCAAATGTTACTTCAAGAAAATCAAGAATAATCTGAGATTAGATATGATCTTACAAGCATCCCAAAGCACTTCCTCGTGCAATGAATCACCCATTTATGGCATTAGTTAAGTGAAGAATGTTTGCCACGACACTGCTTAAACCATCTTCCTTCTCCAAATCAAGCCACAAGTGAGGAAAATATCAGCAAGCAGGCAGCATCTTAATTTAACATCTCACTGACAGGATCATACTGAAAACAATGCAGAATTATTCAAAAATTGTGGTTCCCAATTTGTGTGTTCAAGTCCAATGTGGAGTATTGAACTTAATACTGACTAATAGCTAAGAGTGTAGCCAGTTAGTCATACTGATGTTTCAGATTTTAGCTATGCAGTACTGCCATTTAGTCTAATCTAGCAATAAGAATAGCGACTGTGATTTTTATATGATTGCATATCAACATCCTTTTGCATTGTGCCTTTCCTGGATTTCATAGATATTCAACTTTGTTCCCACATAACTGAAATATGCACACATCCTTTCTTTGCCAGTTCTGCCTTTAAATCTAATGACGAGTGGTATTTTAAATTTTGAAATGTAAAGCAGGTTTAAATGCCTAAATGGAATTAATCATGGCTACTTTGCTTTGGTTCCTCGTGATGGGAAGGCACTACTTTATGCTGAAGATGTCAATGAGTATTAAAACAATTATCAGACCTCAAACTTTCATCCACTTCCTCTGAGTCTGTCCTATCTTTCCTTAGTTCCCATTTGAACTGGAAAGATGTTAACCCAAACAAATCAGAAAAAAAAGTTCCTCTTATTTTAGCTTTTTTACTGCTACCCATTGGCTAAAGATCCAGTGTAATACTATATATGATTATTGTTATACAGTCCAGCCACAATTTTCCTCTCTCTATGTCTCTCTTTATACAATTAAATCATTAAGTGGAATCTCCATAGGTCCTAAAAGACATGGGCATTGGTGAGTCAGTTACAAATGTGAGGTGAGATCAGCAGTTCCTTGATACTTGGTGTCTGATTCTGCAACCAACTTGGTGTCAGAATCTTACTTTTGTTGGCCAAGTACAAATATTTGAAAGTTTTGGATTGATTCTTGCCATGAGGCCAAGGTAGTTTCTTGTCATATCTTAACAAACTTGCTGCATTAATTGGTGTTTTAGGATTCATGATGAGTATCACGAGTATCACCCCATTTTACTGCAAATCTTTTGAGCAACAACTCACCAGAGGTCCCAGAACTGACCAGCATCCCTGGCACAGAGCAACGTTTAAAAGGTTGCTGTGCCATTGGACGAGCCCTGCCAGCCTGGAACTGCCCTGCACAGCTCCGGACATTTTCATCAAACATGACAGCCAAGGGGAAACGGGCAAACCACTTAACAGGTGTGATCCCGGAGCTCCTGCTGAACAAGGTGGTACACAGGTGGGACTTTCAATTCCCCCAAAGGCAGTAGTGGAAGCCATGACACAAGACCGTGTGTGCCTGGTCTGACATTGCCATCCTGGTTAGAACAGTCTCAGCCATCTGGAGGTATTCCCAGCATGCAGGAGAAAGATCAGTGACCTTCTCCACTGTAACAGTCTAAGTGCCACCATTCACCTCTGATACCTCATATCCACTCTATCTCAGCTATGGCATGTGACTCCCACTAAAGCTCTTCACCATCAGTCTAACGCTTGCAACACCTTCCGCACACATACATACGCACTCACCCATGTCAAACTGCTATACTGCTAATCCTGCGTGGCCTCAGTGCTGCCTACTCACTTGCTTGGGAAACTACCCCACCAGAATCAACAGTAATAACTATGCCACATATTTTCATCTCCTGTGATATCTGCCTCTCTGTCATTGCAGGAGCAAAGCAGACAGTAATACGTCAGAAAAGGTCATGGTGGGTGATGTGCTGCCCGGCTTGTGTCTCCTCACCCCTAATGAGTGGAGGATCTGGAATCTGACTGTCAGAGCAAGGCGTAGACATGGTATTGGAGGAACTTACTGTTATCAAAGGCTATCCTCCTTGACTTCACTGAGGCCAGCTAACAACTGTGGCAATTAATATTTCTATCCCTTTGATTGATAACTGCTGACAACCAATGACAAGCTGCCTGGCTTTGTATCTGCACAAACCAGTAATGCAAGACAGAAATACTGAGCCTTTAAGCTCTGGTTGAGGTGGCAAAGCACAAAAAGGCAGGGCAACGCTGAAATGCAATGGCTATTCAAGGAGTCACAAAGTGCATGGGAGTTTAGACAGCAAATGAGGATTCTTGAGTTGAACCTTGGTCCAATCCATGAGCCGCATGCAAAATGTCCTAACAGAAGAATTGAAGCAACAAACTTCAGAACTGCATTGGAATTAGATTGGAAATGTGCCTTAAGGCCATTACGTGTCCCATGGTAATGTTTGTGGACTGGGATGCAGGTGGTCATTGTCCATGCTGGGTGCCCTGAGATGCTAAAGGAAGAGCAAGCAGCAAGTTGGAGTTGCTAGGTAACTACTCTGACTTTTGTGACCGGAATTGGAGCTGTCTTGATGAGGCAAGATTAAGTAATAACAGCATGCTAATGTATGCAAATATGCCTCTCCTGAGCAAGATTCTTATCTCACCGTCCAAAACAATGGGCAATGCCTGATCAGGATTTGAGCAATGTGGGCTATAGCGAGTTGTAGAATCAATTGAGATATCAGCAAGGCCTACCTCGATGTTGAAAATCACCTCACCACAGGTTTTACCAAGCAGTGTGGCAAGTTTCTCACTTGGGAGTGGCAAGTTCCCAAGACAATCGTCTTTGCTTGCTAAACACCTCGATGATAGCCCAATTTGCAACTCTCACCATACAAACTCACCAAACTAACCATCTCAAAAACTCATCATGTAAACCAAAATGGCTCTTGGAAGGTTTAACTCACTGCTTGCTTCAAACACCGTCCATGTTGAACACCAAGTACCAACATCTCATGTATACTCCATTGGCACTGGCCAAACGATTCTCACATCCACAAACATTGCAAGTCCAACATCCATGAACCCTCCTTCCAATCTGCTGACAAGATGATCCTGCACTTCAATGCTGCACCCTAGACTATTCCACCAACGATCATTATACTGGTGCTGCAAAGACACTTTACACTCAGGTGACACACATACAACTCATGGACTGAACCAGTCTACTTCTCTGGTCCCTTTGCCCACTTTATATTGCTCATTCGCTCTGAACCCTACCTGATGCTCGCAGCATCCCTATCTTGCATTGTCTTTCCTTTTGGCACATTACTCTCTCAGTAAGGCATACCTGACTCATATTATGACTGTCTTACCATATTAATTAGTGCAGATACAAAGCCAGGCAGTTTATCAGCAGTCAGCAGTCAAGGGTATGCAAATATTGCCATATGACAGTTCTGTTCATCTCACGGAAAAAAATGTGAGAATCTATCTTAAAGGATATGATAAATGGAGACTTGGATAACAGTGATTTGATTGCGCACAGTCAATATGGATCTGGAAATAGAAATTACATTTGACAAACTTGTTGGGAATTTTCTTTTAGGATATTAGTAACAAAATTGATAAAGGGGATTCAATGAATGTAGTAATATTAGGATTTTTGGAAAGCTTTGATGAGGTTCCCCCAGAGGAGTGTGTTTTGCAAAGCTAAAGCACATGGCAGATGAGGAAATATACCAGCATTGACGAGAGACTAACAGGCAGAAAACAAGGATTAGGAATAAATGGATTATTCTCACATTCACTTTCTAGTCGATCATAACCTGTAGGATGTTGAACGTGGACGATTCAGAGATGGCAATACCATTGAAGGTTTGGGAGTGGTGGTCAGATTATCTCACATTAGAGATGGTCATTACTTAACATCTGTGTGGTGTAAATGTTGCTTTGCACTTGTGAGCTCAAGCCTGGATATTGTCCAGATCGTGTTGCATTTGGACATGCACTGCTTCCATATCTCAGAGGCTGCAAATGGTGTTGAACATTGTGCAATCATCAGTGAAAGCCTTCCCTTCTGACCTTATGATGGAGAGAAGAACATCAATGAAATAACTGAAGATGATTGAGTCCAGGATACTGTCCTGAGGATCTCCTGCAAAGATGTGCTGGAGCTGAGATGGCTGAACTCCTCCAACAACCACAACCACAGTCTGATATGTTAGGTATGACTCCAACCAATGGAAAGCTTTCCCTCATTTCTCATTGACTTCAATTTTGTGAGGGCTCTTCAATGTCACATTTAGTCAAATGCAGCCTGAATATCAAGGATTGTCACTCTCACCTCATCTATGGAATTCAGCTCTTTTGTCCATATTTGAGCAAGACTATAATGAATTCAGGACATAAATGGTCCTTACAGAACCTATAGTGGGCATCAGTGAGCCAATTATTGCTGAGCGTATGTTACTTGATAACATTGTTGATGACAGCTCAATCACTTTATTGATAATTAAGATCAGACTAATGGGATTGTATGCACCAGGGTTAGATTTGTCCTGCTTTTGTGTTCAGAACTGGTCAATTTCCAAATGGTCAGGTAGATGCCAGTGTTGTAATTGCATTGGAACATACTGGCTCAAGGTTCAGCAAGTTCTGAAGTATAGATCTTCAGTACACTTATAGAATTGTTGTCAAGGCCGTTAACCTTTGCAGTATTCAGTCCTGCCAACTTGTTTCTTGATATTATGTGAAGTGAATCAAATTGGCTGGAGACTGCATATGTTATGGATCAACCACTTGGCACTTCCTCCTGAGTATTGTTGTGAACCCTTCAGAATTATCTTTTATGCTGAGGTGTTGGGCTCTTCCATCACTGATTATTTTTGGAGCCTCTTCCTCCAGTGAGTTATTAATTGTCCACCACCATTCACAACTGATGTGGAAGGACTACAAAGCTGAGATCTGATCCATTGGTTGCAGGATCACTTAGCTCTATCACTTGCTGTTTATTTTGCTTGGCATACAAGTGGCCCTGTTTTGTAGCTTCATCAGATTGAGACATCATTTTGAGTATATTCAATGCTGCTCCTGGCAATATCTCCATCCTTACTGAACCAGGGTTGATCTTTGGTTTGGTAGTAATGATAGAGTGGGGGATATGATGGGTCACGAGATCACAGATTGTACTGGTCTGATTTTTCTGCAGCTGATTGCTAGAACGCCTCATGGTATGAACAGAACAGTGTGGTCACACTACCCTGTCCACCATAAGTTAGCATGCAGAGGAGAAGCACCCGCTCTCTTTGTAGCAATGACTCCTCATGGTGAGGACTAGTCACAGACTGAAGTCTCAGCAATCCTTTGATTTTGATCTCTAGTCTTTTAGTAGATTGTGACATTTCTATTTCAGCACACATATCTAACTTGTACAAGATCATACCATTTCTCAGGCTTGGTGGAAAGGAGGACCCTGACATGAGAAAAAGGAATAAGGATTCAAAATGTACAGTTCCAAGAAGCTGATTTACTTCAACAGCCTCACAGCTCATTTCAAAACCGATATTCAGAATCCAAACCTTATAATCAAGCTGAAATTTTGGTAAGGGAATGCATGTAATTTGTAGAAAATGGGCTATAATTAAAAATGATTGTAGTCAAAACAAATGGGAATTTGAGGTTACAATACAAATTGAGCTTTAGAAAAAGATGTAGTACAACAGGCTCACATTACTGGGTTTGAACTGCATTTTAGCATTATATTTCACAGAGTAGAAGATATTTTATGAGCTATGTATCTCATAATGTGGCAGCTTTTTGACCTTTATGCCTGCCCTCCCTATTCCTTCTAAATTCAAAGCCAAGTCTTATAATGTGGGCATTGAAGACCATCAAGGCTTTTAGCCTGGTGTGGAGATGGTGGGCTCAAGGACTACTTTCCGTGCTGTAAAAGCTCTACAATTAATGATTGGGATCGCATACAAGTGCAATTCCCTTTGTTTTCCCTTTTACAATTCAAATAAAATGTAATGCTCTCGTAATGTTCTGGTGGTACTTATGCAAAGCCTTCCTTAGATTGGTTAACAATAAACAGGCCTCGGGGTATTCCGTCTCCAGGGTGTTAGTGGTGAAGTACAGCACATCCAAAGCTTCCTCAACCTTTGCTTGTGGCGGGATGTATACAACAGTTAGTATAGCAGCGGTAAATTCCCACAGTAGATAGAAGGGGAGGCATTTGATGGTGAGAAATGCAATGTCTATGCATCTTAAGTTGTTGATTAGAAACCAAACCTCTCCACCCTTTGTCTTACCTGAGGATGCTGTACGGTCCATACGATGGATAGAAAAACCATCAGCCTGAAGAGCGCAGTTGGGAATTGATGGATTGAGCCAGGTTTCTGTGAAGCAGAGTGTGCAGCAGTCCCGCAGTTCACACTAGAAGCTGAACTGTGAGCTGAGTTCATCCATCTTGTTCTCCAGAGATTGTACATTTGCTAGGAATAAGCTAAGAAGGGGGGTCTTGAAACCGTGTGGTCTCAGTCTTACGAGCAGCCGGCACACTTACCCTGCTTCCTCACAGGTTTCCTAAATCTGAGTGGTCCGGTGGTCTAATGGAATGGATTCTGACTGCATCCAGTTACGTGATTCTTCCTAGGACACTGTGGAGCAGGTAGGTTGCAGTTTAGTGTATTTTGGCACAGGGTCTGCTGAGGACCCAATGTAGCAGGTAATTTACTGTGTGGTTTTTCACCGGAGGGACCCAATGGAGAAGTTCCTGGTTTCAGTTGCTGCCGATTTGCTGCTCCATGTTTTTTGCAGAAGTGTTTAGGCTACTCTCCAGGTAAATTCTGATAGATTTCAGGTCGGGCAGGCCTCCTATGGGGTTGGGAGCATTTCATGTTGGTTCTCCTTCCTGGGGCAAATCTCTCAGTTCCCTCCATTTTCCAGCAGGCCCCAAGTCTGGGGCTTGCAAAGGCTGCCTCCGGCTGGCCTGGGTAGGTGAATGGGTCGTGGGCACCATGTGGTCTGCTGCCTTCATCCAGTAAGCTGGCTTTGAGGATCATGGGAGCTTCAAACCTGTGAGTTTAGATAAAGGCTCATGCAGCATGTCTCAATGACTACCACCCAGTGGCCCTAACTTCGGCGGTCATGAAGTGCTTTGAAAGGCTGGTCATGGCATTAATCAACTCGAGCCTCCCCACTACTCTTGACCCACTCTAATTTGCCTCACCAGCCAATAGATCCATGTCAGATGCCATACCACTTGTCCTTCACTCCTCCCTAGAACACCTTGACACCAAGAACAGCTACATAAGAATCCTACTTATTAACTACATTATCCCCTCAAGGCTGATTACTAAACTAAGCCCTAATCTCTGCAACTGAATCCACAGATTCCTGACCCACAGGCCACAATCATTGAAGATCGGGGACAATATTTCACTAACACTCAACACTGGCACCCCCCTAAGGGTGTATACTCAGCCCCCTACTGTACTCACTGTATACCCATGACTGCGTCGCCAAATACCAGACTAATACCATTTACAACTTTGCTGATGACACCACCATAGTTGGTCGAATCTCAGATGGCGACGAAACAGACTACAAATGGGAGGTGGAAGACCTGGAAAAATGGTACACTGGGAACAACAATGCTGGCAAAACCAACGAACTCATTATTGACTTTCGGCGGGATGTTACCCATGCCCCCCAACACATTAACAACGTAGAGATGGAACGAGTGGAGAGTGTCAAGCTCCTGGGAGTGGTCATCCACACAAACTTTCTTGGACTCTTCTTGTGGATGCACTGGTTACAAATACCCAACAACACCTCTTCTTCTTCAGGCAGCAGAGGAAATTTGGCATGATGGTGAATACCCTTGCCAACTTTTATAGGTGCGCCATCGGGAGCATTCTGTCTGGATATATCCCTACTTGGCATGGCAACTGTACCATTCAAGATTGGAGACAGTTACAGAGAGTGGTGAACTCGGCCTGGACAATCACAAAGGTCAACCTCCTATCTATAGAATCCATCCAACAGGCCCGCTGTCAAAGAGAGGCCACCAACATTCTCAAAGACCCATTCCACCCTGGCAATGTTTTTCTACAACCTCTACCATTGGGGAGAAGTACAGAAGCCTGAACACACGCATCAGCTGGCTTCATAGCAGTTTCTACCCTACTGTTGTTAGAATACTGAATGGACTAACAAACTCTTAACATTCTCCTGTACCTGTGTTTTTGTTTTAGCCGCAGTTGACCTATTATTTACTACCTATGCTATGTAACTATGTGACCTGCCTGTATTGTTTGCAAGACAAAGCTTTTCACTGTGACTCGGTAAATGTGACAATAAATTCAAATCAATTCAATTCAATTCAAATAAGAGGAAGCCTTTCAATGTAGTTGCATCATGGGACACAGCAAATTAAATACAGTACACCAGGGAGATCAGCTAACACCAAAGTTAGGTAGTCTAACTTTATGCTGCTATGAACTTGGGTTCAGCAGGGTGACACAGTTTTAACCTTTTGGGCAGGTAATTACACATTTCCAACCTAGGTGGGACTTGAACCCACACTTTCCTTGTTTACTCTGGATCACGTTGACCTAAGAAGGGAAGATATGTTCGGTAGGCGAAAGGATATTAAGTGGATAAATCGCCAGGACCGGATGGGTTCTATCCCAGGTTGCTGAGGGAGGCGAGAAGGAAATATCTGGGGCCCTGACAAATATCTTTGTAGCATCATTAAACACAGGTAAAGTGCTGGAGGACTGGAGGTTGCTCATGTTGTTGCCTTGTTCAAGAAGGGTAGTAGAGATATTCCAGGTAACTATACACCAGTGAACCTGATGTCAGTGGTGGGAAAGTTGCCAGAGAAGGTACTGAGGGATAAAATCTATTTATATTTAGAAAAGAATGGGCTTATCAGTGATAGGCATCATGATTTTGTGCAGGGGAGATTGTGCCTTACCAACTTAATAGAGTTCTTTGAGGAAGTGACAAAGTTGATAGATAAAGGAAGGGTTGTAGATGTCATATACATGGACTTTAGTAAGGTGTTTGATAAGGTTTCCCGTGGTAAACTAATGGAGAAAGTGAAGGCATATGGTGTGCAGGGCGTCCTAACTAGGTGGATAAAGAGCTGGTTGAGCAACAGGAGACAGAGTAATAGTTGAAGGGAGGTTCTCAAAATGAGAAAGGTGATCAGTGATGTTCCACAGGGGTCAGTGCTGGGGCCATTGCTGTTTGTCATATAAATAAATGATCTGGAGGAGAGCATTGTTGGTCTAATCAGTAAGTTTGCAGATAACACGAAGACTGGTAGAGTAGCAGAAAGCATAGGAGACTGTCAAAAAATACAGGAGAATATAGATAAACTGGAGACTTGTGCGGAGAGGTGGCAGATGGAGTTCAATCCAGGCAAATGTGAGGTGATGCGTTTTGAGAAGTCTAATTCTAGACCGAACTATACTTTAAACGGAAGAGCCTTGGGAAAAGCTGATGAGCAGAGAGATCTGGGAGTTCAGGTCCATTGTACCCTGAAGGAGGCTGTACACGTGGATAGAATGGTCAAGAAGGCATATGGTATGCTTGCCTTCATCGGACGGGGTTTTGAGTATAAGAGCTGGCAGGTCATGTTAAAATGGTACAAGACTTTGTTTCGGCCGCATTTAGAATACTGTGTACAATTCTGGTCGCCACATTACCAAAAGGATGTGGACCCTTTGGAGAGGGTGCAGAGAGGGTTTATGAGGATGTTGCCTGATATGGAAAGTGCTAGCTATGAAGAGAGGTTGAATAGGTTAGGATTGTTTTCATTAGAAAAAAGGAGATTGACGGGGGGACCTGATTGAGGTCTACAAAATCATGAACAGTATAGACAGGATAGATATGATAAGCTTTTTCCTAGGGTGACGGTTTCAATAACAAGAGGTCACGCATTCAAGGTGAGAGGTGAAAAGTTTAAGGGGGATATAGGCGGCAAGTAGTTTACACAGAGGGTGGTAAGTGCCTGGAACACGTTGCCAGCAGAGGTAGTAGAGGCAGGCACAGTAGATTAATTTACGGTGCGTCTGGACAGATGCATAAGTAGGTGGGGAGCAGAGGGATACAGATGCTTAGGATTTGGGCAATAGGTTTAGACAGTGGATTTGGATCGGTTCAGGCTTGGAGGGCTGAATGGCCTGCTCCTGAGCTGTAAATTATCTTTGTTCTTTGTTCAAAAGTAGGAACACTACCACCATGCCACAAGAGCCCAAACATCATGGAACTTTCTGTGTAGTTTGCATGGTAATCATTGGACTTTTAATTCCAGATTTTTATTGAATTAATTTCCATGCTTGGTAGCTTATCTGAACATTTTCTGCATGGTTGGTTTGGCTCATCAGTACAATAAGGTGGGCTAACTGCAAAGTCATTAATGCCCTCTACTGGTACACTTTTACCTTGACCCAAGGTAACACAGGGATCATCTGAACTACTAGCCAATTTGTTCAGTGTCACTGGACTCATGCATCTTTGTACATTTTCACCTAGTAATTCACTGGCAGATCATGGCTGCCAAATTTCATCTCACTTGAATTTCTTAAAGTAGTTACTGATGGCACTCAATTGGCCATTGGACAGCAGGCTTCTGTTCTAAATGCTCCCATTTTCTCGTCTTCACATGGAGATGATGACTCACTCTGTTGTACCTCCTCAAGATTGCAAGTTACATACACAATGGAATGCATAGTTAAGCAGGCATTGTGTATGAATATTGGTGAGACAGAAGGAGTACCACAAGGTGCAGAGATGCTGAAGAAATTATACCAGCTCCTCCTCTCGGCTTACAAAAGAAGTGGAGATACGTTGCAATGCTGGACACAAGAAGCAACTTGAAGTGGATGCTGCATATTCCTGATGAAGGGCTTTTGCCCCAAAGCATCGATTTTCCTGCTTCTCGGATGCTGCTTGACCTGCTGTGCTTTTCCAGCACCACTCTAATTTAGACTCCGGTTTCCAGCATCTGCAGTCCTTACTTTTGCCTTGCATTATAATGTGTCATGTTATTGTGATCATGTAGCTTGTTATCATTGCATAAGTAGCAGCATATTCTAAAAAAAAACACATAATGGTTCTAAACCCATGTAAAAGCTTTTTGATTTGTATTCTCCCATTCTCTTGATGCTCTCAGTGGTAAGGATATATAAGGTGGCATCCTCAGAAGGCATCAATTGAATTTTGTATTGGTGAAATTCTCCATTTTCCATCGATTTCCTATTTCTTGTCATACAAGGAAATAAGTCATTTTCATTTTGATACTCTTAAGCATTTGCAGTGGTGTACTAATATGCATTCTCTCCTTTGTGCCAGGAACTAAACACACATCACATCATTACAGTTAGGATGTGTGAAAGAACATTCTTTGAGAAGACCCAATGAAATGGGAGAATCTAATGTAGGTTACACTTCATATGATGATATTTGGCTATTTGTGCATGCTAATTATTCAAAAAGCTTAGAATGAATTTTGAAGCATGCATTCTTGGTGTATACTTGTACTTAACATGGGAAAGTGTTGGATCACATTACTTCATCACATTTCCTCAGGTATGTTATCTCTATCCACATTTGAAGCCAGGTTGTATTTTGTTACAAACAGAATTCATTGTGTCATTTCCTGACAAAACATTTTGATTAAAACAACTAATGCTGAAGATCACAGTGGGTCAGACAGCTTCCATGGAGACAGAGCAAGCTAACATTTCTCTGGGGTGGATGTACTTGAGTGACTCTTTTCCTTTGCTTCATTAGCACCCGAAGGATATCAGTCATAAACTTTCCATGTTCAAGCTGCAACTCTATCTTTGAAAGGAAAGAATATTCATCTTCAAAACTCCACTTCTTTTTAATGTCAATGAAAATATATCGGCATTTGAGATTTTCCATTCAATATGCTTGGCTGTCAACAGATACTGGTTCAAAAATGTCAATTCAGGGAGGAACAGCTGAATGCAACAAATTGGAAACAGTAAAACAGGCATGTTCATCATTATATTTTGACTTCTTCTGAAACCAAGGATTAAAGCACAAAGAGGAAGTAGAGAGGTGAAATGGAAAAGCATATCAATAAAAAATTGAGTTCCGGGAGATTATGAGACTGAATAAATTGGGATAAAACAGAGCAGACAAAAGAAAACTGAACTGAGAGTTTGCCAAGTAAAGACAGCGTGGAAATAATAAGATTTTTAAGAACATACTCGAATGCAAGTTACTTTTTAGTCATGGTTTTGAACTTAAAAGCCGACAGTGGTTGACAACTTTATTTGTATTTTGTTTTGACATTTTTTTAAAAAATGTGGTCACCTGTCTAAAGTAGCAACTTAACTCACATCATATGAACAGTTCAGCATGCATAAGTTACATTCCAAGTGAGAATATCCCATCCCATCAAGAGCAAACTGGATTCAATATTTACATACAAATACTGAGAACTCCTCTTGAAGCCAGCTGTAGTTTGTCAGCACAAGGGGCAATAGTGATCACATGTATTGAATGGGCTAGATCTGGTTAGGATAAGATTCCTAAATGTACAAATGCTAAAAAGCCCACACCCTGATTGTCAGGCTTGGCTCCCTGTTGGATGGGAATAAACCGACCGACTCCCACCGCTACCTAGATTACACCTCCTCCCACCGTGCCCCCTGTAAAAACGCCATCTCATATTCCCAATTCCTTCGCCTGCGCCACATCTGCTCCCAGGAGGACTAATTCCAATACTGAACAACCCAGGTGGCCTCCTTCTTCAAAGACCGCAATTTCCCCTCAGACGTGGTTGACGATGCTCTCCACCGCATCTCCTCCACTTCCCGCTCCTCTGCCCTTGAGTCCCGCCCCTCCGATCGCCACCAGGACAGAACCCCACTGGTCCTCACCTACCACCTCACCAACCTCCAGATACATCGTATCATCCTTCGTCATTTCCGCCACCTCCAAACAGACCCCACCACCAAGGATATATTTCCCTCCCCTCCCCTATCAGCATTCCGGAAAGACCACTCCCTCCGCGACTCCCTTGTCAGGTCCACACTCCCCACCAACCCAACCTCCACTCCCGGCACCTTCCCCTGCAACCGCAAGAAATGCAAAACTTGCGCCCACACCTCCCTCCTCACTTCCCTCCAAGGCCCTAAGGGATCCTTCCATATCCGTCACAAATTCACCTGCACCTCCACACACATCATTTACTGCATCCGCTGCACCCGATGTGATGTGGCCTCCTCTACATTGGGGAGACAGGCCGCCTACTTGCAGAACGTTTCAGAGAACACCTCTGGGACACCTGCACCAACCAACCCAACCGCCCCATGGCTGAACACTTTAACTCCCCCTCCCACTCTGCCAAGGACATGCAGGTCCTTGGCCTCCTCCATCGCCAGACCATGGCAACACGATGCCTGGAGGAAGAGCACCTCATCTTCCACCTAGGAACCCTCCAACCACAAGGGATGAATGCAGATTTCTCCAGCTTCCTCATTTCCCCTCCCCCCACCTTATCTCAGTCCCAGCCCTCAGACTCAGCACCGCCTTCTTGACCTGCAATCTGCTTCCCAACCTCTCCGCCCCCACCCCCTCTGCAGCCTATCACCCTCACCTTAACCTCCTTCCACCTATCGCATTCCCAATGCCCCTCCCCCAACTCCCTCCTCCCTACCTTTTATCTTAGTCTGCTTGGCACACCTTCCACATTCCTGAAGGGCTTACGCCCGAAACATCAATTCTCTTGCTCCTTGGATGCTGCCTGACCTGCTGCGCTTTTCCAGCAACACATTTTTCAGCTGGGAATACTGCAGACAGGGCTATAGTTCAGGAGCATATAAGTTTTAATTGCATGGGGAGAAATTGCATGAGTTATAGGGAGAGGCAGAACAGGCTGGGGCTGTTGTCCCTGGAACATCAGAGGCAGAGGGGTGACCTTATAGAGGTGTATACAATCAAGAGGGGCATGGATAGGGTAAATAGACAAAGTTTTTTCTGTGGGGTAGGGGAGTCCAGAACTAGAGGAGATAGGTTTCAGGTGAGCGGGAAAAGATTTAAAAGGGACTGAAGGTGCAACTTTCTCATGCAAAGCATGGTGCGTGTATGGAATGAACTGCCAGAGGAAGTGGTAGAGACTGGTACAGTTACAACATTTAAAAGGCATCTGGATGGGTATATGAATAGGAAGGGTTTAGAGGGATATGGCAAATGGGCCTAGGGTAATTTAGGATATCTGGTCGATATGGACGAGTTGGACCAAAGGGTCTGTTTCCGTGCCATACATCTCAATGACTCCATGACTCTATAAGTGGTGGGTA